>NC_044322.1:1377490-1477850 GCF_007399415.2 Gopherus evgoodei
TGAGTCTCACAACAAAGGGGAATAAACCATTTCCCTTTCCCCTCCTCCCTTCCAGGTGTTCCCTCCCTGGGTTCCTAGAGAGATATACAGAAGCAAGCTGCATGAATCTAAACAGAGGGACTCCACCCTCCCTGTTTCCAGTCCTGGAAACAGAAGTACAGAGATAGCTAATCTCCCTTCCCCCTTACCCAGAGGGTATGCAAAGTCAGGCTTAGTAAATCTAACCCAAAGAGATTTTCCCTCTGACTTCTTCCTCCCACCAATTCCCTGGTGAGCTGCAGACTCAATTCCCTGGAGTCCCCACTAAAGAAAAACTCCAACAGGTCTTAAAAAGAAAGTGTTATATAAAAAGAAAGAAAAGGACATAAAAATGGTCTCTCTGTATTAAGGTGACAAATACAGGGTCAATTGCTTAAAAGAAAAATGAATAAACAGCCTTATTCAAAAAGAATACAATTCAAAACACTCCAGCAACTATACACATGTAAATACAAAAGGAAACAATAGAAACCTATTATTGTTTTACTATTCTTGTACTTACAACTTGGAAACAGAAGATTAGAAAGCCAGGAGATAGAAAAATCACTCCAGAGCCAAGAGGGTCAGACCCAAGACAAAGAACAAAGAACTCACACACAAATTTCCCTCCAGCCAGATTTGAAAAAGTCTTGTTTCCTGATTGGTCCTCTGGTCAGGTGTTTCAGGTTACTCCTTTCCAGGTGAAAGAGACATTATCCCTTAGCTATCTGTTTATCACATCTTAACACAAGGAAAGTAAACCCTTTCCCTCACTGTTGCCTCTCCCAGGCTTCCCCTCCCTGGGTTACCCTGGAAGATCACTGTGTGATTCAAACTCCTTGAATTACAAAACAGAGAGGACAATTCACCTTCCTCCCTCCTTCTCTTTCCCCCTCCCAGACTCTTCCTGAGAGAAAATAATCCTGGCACAGAGAGAAATCAGCTTCTCTCTCCCTCTTCCCTCCTTTCTCCCCACCAATTCCCTGGTGGATCCAGACCCAGTCCCCTGGGGTCTCACCAGAATAAAAAAACAATCAGGTTCTTAAACAAGAAAAGCTTTTAATTAAAGAAAGAAAAAACAGTAAAAATTATCTTTGCAAATTTAAAAAAAATGGAATAGGTACAGGGTCTTTCAGCTATAGACACTGGGAACACCCTCCCAGCCTAAGTATACAAGTCCAAATTAAAATCTTTTCAGCAAAATAGCAATTTGAACTCCTTTCAGCCAAATACACATTTGAACTTCTTCCAATCAAATACACATTTGCAAATAAAGAAAACAAACATAAGCCTAACTCGCTTTATCTATCTCGTACTCACTATTCTGGATCTATAAGAAACTGTTTCAGGGAGATAGGAGAGAAATCTGGTTGCACATCTGATCCCTCTGAGCCCTCAAAGTGAACAATAACCAAAACTAACAGCACAGCACAAAAACTTCCCTCCCTCAAGATTTGAAAGTATTCTGTCCTCTGGTCAGGTGACAGCCCGGCTTACTGAACTTGTTAACCCTTTACAGTGAAAGAGATATAAAGTACTTCTATGCTATTATCTTTTCTTATCTGTTTATGACAACACCCTTTCAGGTAGATGAAAGCAGCTATCAAATCCCCCTCTTATTCTTCTATTCTGCAGACTGAACAATTCCAGTTCCCTCATCTCCCCATAAGTCATGCTCCAGCCCCCTAATAGTTTTTGTTGCCCTTCGCTGGACTCTTTCCAATTTTTCCACATCCTTCTTTTAGTGGGGGGCCCAAAACTGAACACAGTACTCCAGATGAGGCCTCACCAATGTCGAATAGAGGGGAATGATCGCATCCCTGGATCTACTGGCAATTCCCCTACTTATACACCCCAAAATGCCATTAACTTTCTTGGTAACAAGGACACACTGTTGGCTTATATGGTGCTTGTCATCCACTGTAACTCCTTGATCTTTTTCTGCAGAACTGCTGTCTAGCCATTTGGTTTCTTGTCTATAGCAGTGCATGGTATTCTTCCATTCCAGGTGCAGGACTCTGCACTTGTCCTTGTTGAACCTCATCAGATTTATTTTGACCCAACCCTCTGATTTGTCTAGGTCCCTCTGTATCCTGTCCCTACTTTCCAGTGTATCTACCACTCCTCCTAGTTTAGTGTCTTCTGCAAACTTGCTGAGGGTGCAGTCCACACCACCCTCTACATCATTGATGAATGTATTGAACAAAACTGACCACAAAGCCAACCCTTGGGGTACTCCGATTGAAACCGGCTGCAAACTAGACATGGAGCCATTAATCACTACCCGTTGAGCCTGATGATCTAGCTAGCTTTCTATCCACCTTACAGTCCAATCATCCAACCCATACATCTTTAACTTGCTGGCAAGAATACTGTGGGAAACCATATCAAAAGCTTTGCTAAGGTCAAGGAATAACACATCCGTTGTTTTCCCCTCATCCACAGAGCCAGTTATCTCCTCATATAAGGCAATTAGGTTAGTCAGGCATGACATGCCCTTGGTGAATCTATGCTGACCATTCCTGATCTTTTTCCTCTCCAATAAGTGCTTCAGAATTGATTCCTTGAGGGACTGCTCCATGATTTTTCCAGGGACTGAGGTGAAGCTGACTGGCCTGTCATTCCCTGGACTCTGTTTCTTCCCTTTTTTAAAGATGGGCACTACAGTAGCCTTTTTCCAGTAACTCGGGAACTCCCCCAATCCTCATGAGTTTTCAGAGATAATGGCTAATGGCTCTGCAATCACATCCACCAACTCCCTTAGCAACCTCAGATGCAGCACATCAAGCCCCATGGACTTGTGCTCATCCAGCTTTTCTAAATAGTCCTGAATCACTTCTTTCTCCAGAGGAGGCTGGTCACCTCCTCCCCACGATTTACTTCCCAGTGCAGCAGTCTGGGACCTGACCTTGTTTGTGAAGACAGAGGCAAGAAAAGCTTTCAATACATTAGTTTTTTTCTACATCCTCTGTCACTAGGTTGCCTCACTCATTCAGTAAGGGACCCACACTTACCTTGACTTACCTTGACCTTCTTCTTCTATACCTGGCCCAGCTGTGTGACTCCTCCTGCTGCTTTTGCAGCTGAATCTGGAACAACTCAGGTAAGGGGGCTGGGACATGGAGTGCCAGGAGGCCATGGCCCACTTTGAAATGTGATTCAGTTTTCACTGGAAGATGGTTGGCGGTAGGGGTCTTGGGGGAGGGAAGGTTGGTTTGTAGGAGAGGAGGGACTGAACAAGCGGTGGGCAAAGGGCCATGGGGAAAGGAGAGTGGAGGAGAGGAGGGACTCAGTGAAGGATTCAGGGAGAAGCAAAGGGGGCCTCAGCAGACAGGTGGAGCAGAGAAAAGAGGAGGTGGTGTGTGGGTGTGGCCATGGGGAAAAAGCGGGAGAGGGAATCGGGGGTGGAGTGCAGGTCAGGACACCACAGACCAGGTGTCCCCTCTCTCAAAGGCAGGTTGGGAGCAGAGCAGCCTAGGGACGTTTAGCCTTCCGTGGCCTATTATACTTGCTGCCTACGCACACCACTTCCTACCACCTCCCTGCAAATGTCCCAAGGGCTCCGTAAAGCGGCCTGAAGGGTGTCTGCTCCCCCAGAGGGACAAAGGATTCCTGCCTATTGCAAAAGATATATTAATGGGTGGAACAGAACAAAGAGAGGAGAGGAGCCAACATGAGGAATCCCCTACCTACCACCTGAGCTCAACAAGGGCTGTAACAGGGGAAACGATTGGGCCCAGACTAGGAATGCATCCAGTCTGTGAAAGAAACATATTGAAATATCTCTGAGGGTGACGATCTTATCTGTATTCAGTTTCTGACTGTATTAGACATAGATTTGCCTATTTTATTTTATTTTACTTGGTAATTCACTTTGTTCACTACTTGAAATCACTTAAATCCTCCTTTCTGTATTTAATACAATCACCTTTTACTTATTAATTAACCAGATTATGTGTTAATACCTGGGGGGCAAACTTTGCATATCTCTCTATCAGTGTTATAGAGAGCGAACAATTTGAGTTTACCCTCTTTAAGCTTTATAAAGGGTATAGCAGAGTTATTTGGGGTTAGACCCCATTGGGAGTTGGGCATCTGAGCATTAAATACAGGAACACTTTTGTTAGCTGCTTTCAGGTTAAGCCTGCAGCTGTGTGGCAAGTAATTCAGACTGTGAATTGGAGTCTGTGTTGGAGCAGGTGGGTGTATCTGGCTCAACAAGACAGGATGCTGGAGTCCTAAGCTGCCAGGTCAGGACATCAGGGGAGAAGTAATTTTGGCACATGAATTTGCAGCTTCATAGAATCATGGAATAATAGAATATCAGGGTTGGAAGGGACCTCAGGAGGTCTTCTAGTCAAACTACATGCTCAAAGCAGGACCAGTTCCCACTAGATAATCCCAGCCAGGGCTTTGTCAAGCCTGATCTTAAAAACTTCTAAGGAAAGAGAGTCCACCACCTCCCTAGGTAACCCATTCCAGTGCTTCACCACTCTCCTAGAGAAAAGTTTTTCCTAATATCCAACCTAAATCTCCCTTACTGCAACTTGAGACCATTGCTCCTTGATCTGTCATCAGGTACCACTGATAACAGTCTAGATCCATCCTTTTTGGAATCCCCTTTCAGGTAGTTGAATGCAGCTATCAAATCCCTCCTCTCTCTTCTGCAGACTAAACAATTCCAGTTCCCTCAGCCTCTCCTCATAAGTCATTTGCTTCAGCCCCCTAATCATTTTTGTTGCCCTTCGCTAGACTCTTTCCAATTTTTCCACATCCTTCTTGTAATGTGGGGCCCAAAACTGTACACAGTACTCCAGAGGAAGCCTCACCAATGCTGAATAGAGGGGAATGATCATGTTCCTCGATCTGCTGGAAATGCTCTTAGTTATACAGCTCAAAATGCCGTTAGCCTTCTTAGCAACCAGGGCACACTGTTGACTCATATCTAGCTTCTCATCCACTCTAACCTGTAGGTCCTTTTCTGATTAACTGCTTCCTAGCCATTTATCCCTAGTCTGTAACAGTTAATGAGATTCTTCCATCCTAAGTGCCGGACTCTGCACTTGCCGTTGTTAAACCTCATCAGGTTTCTTTTGGTCCAGTCCTCTAATTTGTGTATGTCCCTCTGTATCCTATCCTTACCCTCCAGCGTATTTACCACTGCTCCAAGTTTAGTGTAATCTGTAAACTTGCTGAGAGTGCAGGCCACGCCATCCTCCAGATCATTAATGAAGATATTGAACAAAACCGGCCCTAGGACCGACCCTTGGGGCACACCAATTGAAACTGGCTGCCAGCTAGACATGGAGTTGATCACTACCCGTTGAGTCCGACGATCTAGCCAGCTGTCTATCCACCTTACAGTCCAGTCATCCAGCCCGTACTTCTTTAACTTGCTGGCAAGAACACTGTGGCAGACCGTATCAAAAGCTTTGCTAAAGTCAAGGAATAACACATCCACTGCTTTCCCCTCATCCACAGAGCCAGTTATCTCTTCATAGAAGGCAATTAGGTTAGTCAAGCACGACTTTCCCTTGCTGAATCCATGCTGACTGTTCCTGATCACTTTCCTCTCCTCTAAGTGCTTCAGAATTGATTCCTTGAGGACCTGCTCCATGATTTTTCCAGGGCCCGAGGTGAGACTGACTGGCCTGTAGTTCCCTGGATCCTATTTCTTCCATTTTTTAAAGATGGGCACTACATTAGCCTTTTTCCAGTAATCCAGGACCTCCCCCGTTCGCCATGAGTTTTCAAAGATAGTAGCCGATGGCTCTGCAATCACATCCGCCAGCTCCTTTAGAGCCCTCGGATGCAGCGCATCCAGCCCCATGGATTTGTGCGTGTCTAGTTTTTCTAAATAGTCCTGAACCTTTTCTTTCTCCACAGAGGGCTGGTCACCTTCTCCCCATACTGTGCTGCCCAGTGCAGTAGTCTGGGAGCTGACCTTGTTTGTGAAGACAAAGGCAAAAAAAGCTTTGAGTACATTATTTTTTTCTCCCTCATTCAGTAAGGGGCCTACACTTTCCATGACTTTCTTCTTGTTGCAAACATATCTGAAGAAACCCTTCTTGTTACTCTTACTATCTCTTGCTAGCTGCAACTCCAAGAGTGATTTGGCCTTCCTGATTTCATTCCTGCATGCCTGAGCAATATTTTTAAACTCCTCCCTGTCCAATCTTCCACTTCTTGTAAGCTTCTTTTTTGCATTTAAGATCAGCAAGGATTTCACTGTTAAGTCAAGCTAGTTGCCTGCCATATTTACAATTCTTCCTACACATTGGGATGGTTTTTTTTTTCCTGCAACTTCAATAAGGATTGTTTAAAATACAGCCAGCTTTCCTGGACTCCATTCCCCCTCATGTTATTTTCCCAGGGGATCCTGCCCATCAGCTCCCTGAGGGAGCCAAAGTCTGCTTTTCTGAAGTCCAGGGTCCATATTCTTCTGCTCTCCTTTCTTCTTTGTGTTAGGATCCTGAACTCGACTATCTCATGGTCACTGCCTCCCAGCTTCCCATCCACTTTTGCTTCTCCTACTAACTCTTTTCTGTTTCTCAGCAGTAAGTCAAGAGGAGCTCTACCCCTAGCTCGTTCCTCCAGCACTTGGACCAGGAAATTGTCCTCTACGTTTTCAAAAACTTCCTGGATTATCTGGATTGTCTTCCAAGGGGGATTCTGGGATCTAACCTGTCACAAGAACAATGAACAAAAAAATGGGAAAGGTTCATGAAAACAAGAAACCCTACTTTGTGGGCACGGGAACATGACAAATAGCCCTCTTTGGGATGAAACGAAGTTCATAGTCTGTTCCATTCCAAAATCAGCTGCGCAAAGCAGTAAGCTATTTTTACTGAAAGGTAATGTAGCAGTTATATACCGCAGTCCTGTTCTCAAAAACACACGGATTCACAACTCTCACCAGTAAGTTCTAGTAGAATGTCTTCAATTCCTACAATAGTTTTCCTGTATAAGGACTTTCCAGTAGAAACGTTAGTTTTTCCTTCAGGTTTTGTGATGGATTCAACATAGAAAAATCAGGTACATTTTGCTCACTGAATCACTGTACATATGACAAAGAACTTCAGCATTGCTGATTCTTTCTTTTTCTCTTTGGTTGTCTGAAAGTGTAGCTTCTGTTTGTAAAACTGAACAAGAACCATGACTACACAGGGACTAATGGAAAACTACTTTGCCTTAAATGGCTACAATATCTTATGGTAGTCTGAGATCAAGTCTACACTCAGCTGGGATCGATGCTCTGAGATCGATCCACCTGTGGTCTATTTAATGGGTCTAGTAAAGAGAAGAGTAAGATAAGTCAATGAGAGATTTTCTCCTCTCAAACCCCGAGCCCCCTCTCACAGTGTAGACCCTGCGGTAACTTGACCCAAGGTATATCGACCCCAGCTACCTTATTCGCGTAGCTGGAGTTGTGTAGAGTAGGTTCACTTACCGTGCTAGTGAAGCCATACTCTTAGAGTCATGGAAAGGCAGAGACACAGGGTGTGTGGCGATGGAGGCTATGGGTGACAGTGAAAGAGGTCAAGTGAGGCTCAGAGAGAGGTAACTCACCAATGGAAAGAGCTGTGCTTAGTGACGGAGTGATAAGATATTGTGTGGGAGGAACTTCTCAGACTGTGAACTTCCACAGTGCTGAGCTCAACCAAATTGGGACAGGGCACCCTTGATTAATGAGGAGATATGCTTTCACCGCTTTGTAATAGAGGTTTCAAGTAGGCGGCCCCAGGCGATCACCTTCTGCAGCAGGTGTATTTTCGTACTTTGTCATGAAGCTCTTTGTTTGTGATCCCATAAATGATAGGGTTGAGCATGGGAGTGATGAGGAGATAGAGGTCAGCCAAGATGATGTGAACATGGGGAGCAATGCATTGACCAAACCGGTATGTGAGATTGGAGAACAGGCCAGGGGTATAATATGTCAGCATCATACAGATGTGCTTTGTGCAACTGTTGAGAACTTTCTGGTGAGCTTTCTTAGAGCAGATTCTGAGGATGACAGTGATGATCAGACCGTAGGATAGGGCAATGAGAGTCAAATCAAACCCCATAACTACAAACATTAGCACCAAGCTATATGTCCTAATGACTGTAATGTCCCCACATGCCATTTTGACCACAGCTATGTACTCGCATTGCATGTGGGGGATAATGCTATTTGCACAGAATGGCTGCCTGCTCAGGATCAAGGGCAGAGGCAGAATGAAGAGAACAGCTCTTATCAGACCTACAAGCCCGAGCTTAGCTATTTGTGCATTGCTGAGGATGACGGCTTATCTCAGAGGGTTACATATGGCAACGTAGCAATCGAAGACCATTGTCACGAGGGTGGCTATGTGCATTACAGAAACTGTGTGATGGAAGAACATCTGGGTGAGGCAGGCAGCCATAGTAATGCCTTCAAATTGAACCGAAATATGCTCAGTGCCTTTGGCACAATGAAGGTAGGTGTGATGATGTCTGTGAGTGCCAGCATACATAACAGCAGGTACATCGGCTTGTGCAGAGTCTGCTTCTTACCTACAACAGACAGAAGCGTGAAATTTCCCAACAGGCTGACAATGTGGAATGTAGAGAAAGGAATGGAAATCCAGATGTGGGCAGCCTTCAGGCAGGAGATGCCCATTATGATGAACATTGAAGGGTCAGAATGAGTGAGGTTGAAAGCTTGCATGAGGTGGTTGATGCGTTGACATGACTCAGAAATACTCAAGGAGCCTATCAAGGGAGACAAGTAGAGCGAGGGGGTTACACACTATATAACTAATAGTACGGTAAATATTTTATAGCTATTAACATTCTAGGAGTATACTTGAGTGGGGCGTAAAGAACCACCAACGAAGTCACTCCCTGCTTTATATAACTTTAGCATATGGCAGGAACCCTTTGTTTCCAAACTTAGTTTCCAGACTAGTTTGTGGGAAAATTACAGATGGAGTCCAGAGTTCTTTGGCCTGGTCACATGCTGCTGCTGTTCAGCGAGGCGCTGAGGCCCCAGGTGAGTGGGGAGCCGGGGGTAAGAGGCTGGGGCCGGGGGGAGTTGGCTAAGGGGCACAGAGTCCTGGGGACAGTCAGGGCACAGGGAGGGGGCAGAAGTTGGGGGGATGGTCAGGGAACAGGAGGTTGGATTGTGGGTGTTCTGGGGGGTCTGTCAGGACTCAGCTGAGGGGTGGATAGGGATCGGGGCAGTCACTGGACAGGGAACGGGGATGGTGGTTGGGGGACAGTGAGGGGACAAGGAGCAGGATGGGTTGGGGAGTCTGAGGGAGGGGCAGTTGATGGGGCAGGAAATGGGTGGCGATTAGATAGGGGGCAGGGCCAGGCTGTTTGGGAGGCACAGCCTTCCCTACCCTAAAGCTCATTCAGCAGTTTGAGGCTTGCAGAAGAGCCAAGCTATTAGCTTTTCCATTAGGGCTATAGTCCCTTTCACTTCTCAAATGCCAAATTAGAGTAGATCTGTAATTTCAGTGCCATAGGGAGATTCATGTCAGGGCAGGGTTGTAATACATTGATCCTTGCTAGACAGACCTTCAGAGATGGACCTTTGTTCACTTGTTCAGTGGGAGATTCTTCCTTGGAGCAGCCAATATCAGCTCTGATCTCCTTCCTCATCTGCCACCCAACAAGCTACTCCCCTGCCTTTTTGCCCTTCTCAAGCACTTCTCTTCAGACTTGATTTGTCTGACCCATTTTTCTGATAATTTACTTGATCAACATTTGGCTTACTTGAACTCAGTTTGAAATGTAGCTACGAGTTTAGTGGATTAGTGACTTTGGCAAATAATTCTGCTGCTTTGTATAGGTCTGTCTCTCTGGATTGTCGCAGTTTTGAAACTGCATTTACCGAGTCCAGAATCTTTCTTTGGAGCACAATGAGAAAAACAAAACTAAAGTTTTCCATTTATTTCTATAATGTTGAAGGTTCAGAAAATTTAGTGGCATTTTAGCGCAGTAGAATTATTTCTGTGGGTGCCTTAATTGTGTCTAAACACTGACTCTAAGAGGAAGGAGTGATTCACACTAGTTGTTGGTCAACTGTGTAGGCAATTGCTTGACCAACCTTTCATTTGTTCTGAAACGGGTCAACGAGGCCAACTAAAGAATGTCAGGTTTACTGCTCTAACCCCGTAATAACACAGTAGAGGAAATAGCCTTTATACAATACCAGTCTCTAGGAAGCCGTCTTGTGCAGTGATGTTGAATTCACCTTATGAAGAAAGAATGTGTCTCCAAAGTCACACATTTCAGATTTTATGCTTTATATGAAGATTTGACAAGATACACGTTTCTTTAAATGTCACTGAAATCCAACCCATAAGTTGTCCCAGTTCTCTACAGTATGTGGAGAGCTGTAGCCCATAAGGCCAACTTGCTAGACTGCTGTATTGCAGAATGGGTGAGTTTTTTTCCACTGGTTTGATTGATTATACTATTTTTGGGGGGTTGTTTATGCTGAATTCCAGTATATGTTATTAATAATATTTGGCTGTAACGCAAGAAACGTATGGGCCTGTATCTTGTATGATTATTAGATTAAGTTAGTAGAAGTGCTTGTAACCTTTGGCATAGATAAATAGTATACCAGTTATGCCACGTGACTTTGGGGAGCTGAATAGAGAATGGAACAAATAAGTGAATATGTTTACCCTAGTTCTGGAACAGACCCATAACTACAGAGTACATCTCAGAACATGGAACTCATAAGTTAGGCCAAGGGTTAAGGTTTCAGGGATGAGATAATTAATATTAATACGTATGACTATATGTCAGAACATGTTAACCTCTAGATTTGGACAAGGTAGGTTGGTCTCTGGTTAAGGCAGTACAAAGATCCTCTGAGAAGGCAAACAACTGTAAAGGATGGTGACTCTTTCTAATCTTCTGTCAAGCTATCAGCTCACCTTTGTAATGTAGTTATTGAAACAATTTTTTTTCTTTTTATCAACATATTCATCTATACATCAAATAACAAATTAAAGTGTTAGATATCTACTACAGATTACATTAAAAAAAAAAAGCTACAAGCCCCAACCGGAGTGTCTTCATATTAGCAACAAAGCTATGAAATAATAATCAAATTCAAAATTAAAACCTAAGCATTGGTACTAGTGTCCTGATTGTAATGTGGCAGGTGTTTCAAAGAAAAATGGTGAATAACCCAATAGGAACCCAAAATATACGTAGTGTGAAAACAATGATAACATTATTACATTATTTATTTCTAATTCCATTCAAAGACTGTAGTCAATGTCCATATTTTGAGCTGGATTAGTTTGTTAATGTTAGTCTCTAAAAGGCAACATTTCATTGTTGTTCTCTTAGTTGGAAGTAGAGTGCTTCTGCTGCTGGTCACAAACGTCGGAAGTGACCAGTACGATCATTTCTTCCACTGGTCACACAAGTTTTTTTGTTTTTGCATGTCCTCCCTAACATGAAGTATCATAGAATCATAGAATATCAGGGTTGGAAAGAACCTCAGGAGGTCATCTAGTCCAACTCCCTGATCAAAGCAGGACCAGTTCCTGCTAAATCATCCCATCCAAGGCTTTGTCAGGCCTGATCTTAAAAGCTGCAAGGAAGGAAATTCCACCACCTCCTTAGCTAACGCAGTCCAGTGCTTCGCCACCCTCCTAGTGAAAAAGTTTCTCCTAATTTCCAATTTAAACCTCCCCCAATGCAACTTGAGAGCATTGCTCCTTGTTCTGTCATCTGAGACAGCCTAGATCCATCCTCTTTGGAACCCTCTTTTAGGTAGATGAAAGCAGCTGTCAAATGCCCTCTTATTCTTCTCTTCTGCAGACTAAACAATTCCAGTGCCCTCAGCATCTCCTCATAAGTCATGTGCTCCAGCAGCCTAATCATTTTAGTTGCCCTCCGTTGGACTCTTTCCAATTTTTCCACATCCTTCTTGTAGTGTGGGGCCCAAAACTGGACCCAGTACTCCAGATGATGCCTCAACAATGTCAAATAGAGGGAATGATCACGTCTCTTGATCTGCTGGCAATGCCCCTACGTACACAGCCCAAAATGCCTTTAGCTTTCTTAGCAACAAGGGCACACTGTCGACCCATATCGAGCTTCTCATCCACTGTAACCCTTTGATCCTTTTCTGCAGAACTCCTGCCTAGCCATTCAGTCTCTAGTCTGTAACAGTGAATGGGATTCTTCCGTCCCAAGAGCAGGACTCTGCACTTGTCCTTTTTGAACCTCATCAGATTTCTTTTGGCACAATCCTCTAATTAGTTTAGGTCCCTCTGTATTCTCTCCCTACTCTCCAGTATATCTACCGCTCCTCACAGTTTAGTGTCATCTGCAAACTTGCTGAGGCTGCAGTCCACACCACCCAAAACATCATTAAAGAAGATATTGACCAAAACAGACCCCAGGGCACTTGGGGCACTCTGCTTGAAACCGACTGTCAACTAGACATGGAATCATTGATCACTACCCGTTGTGAAAGTGAAATGAATTATATTAAGGAAATAGTATGAATTAAACAATGCTGTATGTGCCTTTAAGTGGAAATAAAAAGAATGCTGCAATCTAGGTGTCAGGAAAGCAAACATTAAGATAGAACAATTGCTCCATTTAAGAGCAATTGGTGAAGTATTAGCCTTAGATAGATAAGAGTTAGTAAGGAAGCAGGATATGCATGCTGTGCCCCGGGAGAATTTTATAATTTTGTCTCTTTGTCCCTTTGTTTCGTTCGCGCCCTTTTATCTGTATAAATATGACTGTTTGGGTCTTGCATGGGGGCTCACATTATCTGAATGTATTAGCAGAGTGCTGTGCTAGCAAAACACAGTGGTCTTGACAAACTGTGAATCCTGATTGTAACTTTGACACTGCTGAGCCTGACAATGTAGACATCTTTCTATCCACCTTATAGTCCATTCATCCAGCCCATACTTCTTTAAATTGCTTGCAAGAATACTGTGGGAGACCATGTCAAAAGCTTTGCTAAAGTCAAGGAATAACACAGCCATTATTTTCCCCTCATCCACAGAGCCAGTTATCTCCACACAGAAGGCAATTAGGTTAGTAAGACATGACTTGCCCTTGGTAACTCCATGCTGACTGTTCCTGATCACTTTCCTCTCTAATAAGTGATTCCGAATTGATTCCTTGAGGATCTGCTCCATGATCTTTCAGGGACTGAGGTGAAGCTGACTGGCCTGTAGTTCCCTGGATCCTATTTCTCCCCTTTTTTAAAGATGAGCACTACAGTAGCCTTTTTCCAGTCACCTGGGACCTCCCCAGATAGCCATGAGTTGTCTAAGATAGCGGCCAATGGCTCTGCAGTCATATCCACCAATTCCTTTAGCATCCTCTCATGCAGCACATCCAGCCCCATGGACTTGTGCTCCACCAGCTTTTCTAAATAGTCCTGAATCACTTCTTTTTCCACAGAGGGCTGGTCACCTTCTCCCCATCCTTCGCTGCCAGTGCAGCAGTCTGGGACCTGATCTTATTTGTGAAGACAGAGGCAAAAAAAGCTTTCAGTACATTAGCTTTTTCCACATCCTCTCTCACTAGGTTACCTCCCTCATTCATTAAGGGGCCCACGCTTATTATTTTATTTTACTTGGTAAGTCACTTTGTTCTGTCTGTTCCTACTTGAAACCACTTAAATCCTCCTTTCTGTATTTAATAAAATTTCTTTTAAATTATTAATTAACTCAGAATATGTGCTAATACCTGGGGAGAGGACAGCTGTGCATATCTCTCTATCAGTGTTATAGAGAGTGAACAATTTGAGTTTACCCTGTTTAAGCTTTATACAAGGTAAAAAGGATTTATTTGGGGTTAAACCCCATTGAGAGTTGGGCATCCGAATGTTAAAGACAAGAACACTTCTGTTAGCTGCTTTCAGGTTAAGCCTGCAGCTGTGCAGCAAGTAATTCAGACTGTGAATTGGAGACTGTGCTGGAGCATACGGGTGTGTCTGGCTGAACAAGACAGGGTGCTGGAGTCCTAAGCTGACAGAACAGGAAATCAGAAACAGAAGTAGTCTTGGCACATCAATGGGTAGCTTCCAAGGGGGTTTCTGTGATCTAACCCTTCACAAGAACAGTGAATAAAAAAATGGGAAATGTTCACGAAAACAAGAAACCCAGCTCTGTGGGCCCAGGGATATCACAAAGAGCTCACACAGGGACTAATGGAAAGTCATTTTGCCTCAAAATGTTACAGCATCTTATAGTAGTCTCAGGGCAGGCCTACACTGCAGCTGGGATCAGTGTTTTGAGATCGATCCATCAGTGGTCGATTTAGTGGGTCTAGTAAAGGGAAGAGTAAGATAAGTCAATGGGAGATTTTCTCCTGTCGACCCCTCCGCCCCCTCCCACAGTGTAGACCCCACAGTAACTTGACCTAAGGTACATCGACTCCAGCTACCTTATTCACATAGCTGGAGTTGTGTAGAGTAGGTTCACTTACCGTGCTAGTGTAGACATACTCGTAGAGTCACAGAAATGCTGAGTAACAGGGTGCGTGGGGATGGAGGCTGATGGGTGACAATGAAAGAGGTCAAGTGATGCTCAGAAAGAGTTAACTCAGCAATCGAAAGAGCAGTGCTTGGTGATGGATGATAAAATATTGTGTGGTAGGAAATTCTCAGATGGTGAATTTCCACAATGCTGAGCTCAACGAAATTGGGACAAGGCACCCTTGATTAATGAAGAGATATGCTTTCCCGCTCTTGCAATAGAGATTTCAAGTCAGTGGCCCCAGGTGATCACCTTCTGCAGCAGGTGTATTTGCCTACTTTGTCACAAAGCTCTTTAGTTTTGACCATAAATGATAGAGTTGAGTATGGGAGGGATGAAGAGATAGAGGGCAGCCAAGATAATTTGAACATGAGGAGCGATGCCTTGACCAAACCAGTATGTGAGATTGGAGAAAAGGCTAGGGGTATAATATGTCAGCATCACGTTCCTTCCCTACTCTGAACTTTAGCGTACAGATGTGGGGACCTGCATGGACACTTCTAAGCTTAATTACCAGCTTACATCTGATATCACTTCCACTACCCCCAAGCACCACTTTTCTTCCCTGAGTAATCTTGTGAGACTTCACCAATTTCCTGGGGAACACAAATCCAAACCCCTTCGATCTTAAAACAAGGAGAAATTAGCCATCCCCTCTCCTTTCTCCCACCAACTCCTGGTGAATCCAGATCCAAACGCCCTGGATCTAAAAACAAGGAAAAAATCAATTAGGTATTTAAAAAGAAGGCTTTGTAATTAAAGAAAAGAAAAGTAAAAGAAAACCCTCTGGGAGAGATTAGCATACCAGCTAGTCTCACAGACAACAGATTCAAAACACAGAGGATGTTCCCCTGGGCACAAAATTTAATACACACAAGAATACCCAAATTTGATAATTCCCTTAATGGTACCAAGACAAGTTACAAAGAAAATAAACATAAATCTATTTATCCCTTTCTAAAACTTACTGCTCTGATAAGAGGCTGGTTCCTTGAACTTTTTCACTCCGTCTGAAACTGAAACTCCAAACAAAGGAAAAATTCCCTCCTTTGTTTTGAAACATCTTGTTCCCCCATTGGTTCCTCTGGTCAGGTGTCAGCTAGGCTAGGTGAACTTCTTAACACTTCACAAGTAAAAGAGGCATTAACCCCTAACTATCTGTTTATGACAGCCTAATTTGTCACGAAGCTCTTTAGTTTTGACCCCATAAATGATAGGGTTGAGCATGGGAGGGATGAGGAGATAGAGGTCAGCCAAGATGATCTGAATATGGGGAGCGATGCCTTGACCAAACCAGTATGTAAGATTGGAGAAAAGGCCAGGGGTATAATATGTCAGCATCACACAGATATGGGTTGTGCAAGTGTTGAGAACTTTCTGGTGGGCTTTCTTAGAGGAGATTCTGAGGACGACTCTGACGATCAGAACGTAGGACAGGGCAATGAGTGTCAGGTCAAACCCACAGATTACAAACATTAGCACCAAGCCATATATCCTGGTTACTGTAATGTCCCCACACACCATCTTTAACACAACTGTGCACTCGCATTGCGTATGGGGGATAATGTCTTTGGCACAGAATGGCTGCTGACTCAGGAGCAAGGGCAGAGGCAGAATGAAGAGAACAGCTCTTATCAGACCTACAAGCCCTAGTTTAGCTATTCGTGCATTGCTGAGGATGGTGACGTATCTCAGAGGGTTACATATGGCAACATAGCGATCGAAGGCCATTGTCACGAGGATGGCTGAATGCATAACAGAAACCATGTGAAGAAAGAACATCTGGGTGAGGCAGCCAGCCACAGTAATGCCTTTCAAATTGAACCAAAATATGCCCAGTGCCTTTGGCATGACAAAGGTAGGTGTGGCAATGTCTGTGAGCGCCAGCATGCAGAGCAGCAGGTACATAGGCTTGTGCAGGGTCCGCTCCTTACCTACAACACACAGAAGTGTGAAATTTCCCAACAGGCCGACAATGTAGAATGTAGAGAAAGGGATGGAAATCCAGATATGGGCAGCCTCCAGGCTGGGGATTCCCATTAGGATGAATGTTGAAGGGTCAGAGGGGGTGAAGTTGAAATCTGCCATGAGGTGGTTGATGCGTCGATATGACTTAGTAATGCTCAAGGTGCCTGTCAAGGGAGAGAAGCAGAACGAGCTGATTACACAAGTTATAACAAATAGTACGGTAAATATTTTCTAGCTATTAACATTCTAGGAGTCTTCTTGAATGGGGAGTGAAGACCAGCAACAATGTCTCTACCTCCTTTATATAACTTTAGCTTATGGCGGTAACCCTTTGTTTTAAAACTTGGTTTCCAGACTAGTTTGTGGGAAATATTACAGATGGAGTCCAGAGTTCTTTGGCCTGGCCATATCCCCTTGTAAAGTCATAACATCCATTATGTATAGGCTGTCTGAAGCATCCACAGGGAGGCTCATTTTGTGGGAGATAAGTTTCTCTTAACGTCTGTTGTTTCCTCCAATGGCTCATTGCCCTGAATAGGCCATTCCCAATCACCTATCTAGACTGAAATCATCTTGCCTCGTGAGTGTTACCCAGTTGTAACTACATTTTAAAAACAGATAAGTAGTCAATATTCATAACTGCAGTCAAAAATCATACATGCATATGAATCAGATAATAATATTCAGAAAGTCATAACTTTTCCAATGATATCTTACACAACCTGTCTTGCATAAAATGTAGCATAATTATGCTATAATCATATAATCATATTATAACTATATCACGATGATCAATATGGAGTATATTGTCACAAAATATCAATGGTTAATTCTGCCAGTGAAATGCCTGAAGTTACATAACAACAGTTGGGAACAAAATGAGAAAAGGTTCTGTCACCCAGGCTGCAGTTCTGTAGCTTGCCAGGGCAAAGAGACCCTGAAACTCCCCAAACACACTCTGTACCAGGAAAGGTCCCAAACCTGGCCTTGGATCAGCAATCATACAGAAAATAATTATTTCAACTGTACTGTCCACCTGTCCGTCTACATGCCACTATGCAACCCTGTGATGTTCCCCTCTGGTGGTATCTGGGCCAGTCATCTGCTAGGTCACTCCAGTCCTTGACTCTTGGAGACAGACTGACCCTGCTCTGCTGTGAGAATCCCCACTCCTGGGCTGTTCACGCACAGCTCTGGCACGTAAGCTGCTGATTGGATTCTGCTAGTGAATGACACTTGCCAATATCTCCAGTCCCCGACATATGCCTGGGAACCTTCGTCTTGCCAGGTCCAGTTATGCCCGCTAGATTCTGGAAGATGAGATGAGTTCATGAGTTTAACAAAGAAATTGACATGCACCAGGCTTGTTATCCCCAGGGGAGTCTCTTACACGCTTCAAACCAAACACGCTGCTTCAGGTAAACAACACATTTGTTAAATACAAAGAGAGATGTTAAGTGATATTAAGTGATAGGCAAAAAGTCAGAGTGGTTACCAAAATAAAATAAAATAAAATATAAAACTGCAATCTAAATTCTCAACCCTATTCGACTGGGCAACATCGAGATGCAGCAGTTTTTCTCACCCCACTGGATATTGCAGTCCTTAATATACAGGTTTGTTCCTTAAACCTGGGCCAGTCTCCATGCTGGAATCTTGTCTTCTTCTCAATGGCTTTGTTGCTTGCAGCGAAGGTGGCGGCCAGAGAAGGGCTCAGTATGTGTCCACTTTGTCTGTTTTACACCCTCAGCCCATGTGCTTGGGGAGCACCTGTCCAGGCATGTCTGGGGGGCATTGCTGAGTCTCTCCAAGCAAAGTTTAGCAATTCCCTTGTGGGGGCTCAGGCATGTGAGTCATTGCATTTTGACTCCCTTGCTGGACAATGGCTGTTGATGGGTTGTTTGACACCCTGCGAGGGGTTGTTACTTTCCCTGCTGTTGCCTCTTGGCAGCTAATATCTGGCTGATTCCCCTATTTAGAGCATGTTTTAGTGACCACCATACAACAGAATTCTCATTGCTCCATATACATTAATGATACATATATGGATAGAGACATGACTTTCAGCAGATTATGATGTTTCTCTTGATACCGTACAAGGCATGCTTTATATGTAAGATCTTGATGATCTGAAAATGAGGAATATGTGAGTTACAGTAAGCTCCCCCAAGGTATATACTATCACAGCACCCACGAAGCCTCAGTGATACTTCCTGTCACTGTACACACACCGCCTGCCTCCACAACCCTCAGCAGTGCCCAATTCTCTGTGTACATCCCTTACCTGCCCCCATAGCCTCTAGCATTGCCAGCCTGCCGCTGTACACCTCTCTTCCTTCCACATAACCCCTAGTGCTGGTCACCTGTCTGTGTAGATAAACTAGCCTCAGAACTTCAATCCTTGCCACACAGTGATACCCTTCACTCAGGACCAAAACCAGGTGCCACATGACACAGGGACATCTCACAGAACTATTTCCTCAAACTAGGTTAAACTCAGTGTCTGCCTGCACCGGGGAAATGGGGGAGATGAGACTGAACTGCCTTTCTGGGGTTAAAAGGAACCCCAGCTGCAGCTCAACCTGTGCAGGGAAGGATAGATGGACAGACCTAGCAGGAGGAGGAGAGGAGGTGGGATTAAAAGGAGCCAGTGTGAGTAACTCTTCTTGAAAAAGACACAAAGCTTTAACGTATTGAGTCCAGTTAGAAAACCAAATACTCCTTCCTGAGGCTGCTTTTCTGTGTTGGCAATTGCTGATGTTGCCACAAAACTGTAGTGAGCTTTCTCAAGGAAGGAAATATGGTCTGGGTGGGGGATGGTGACAGAGACCATCTGTTAGAGTGTTGCCCCCTTTCCCTTGCAGTCTCAGACACCCCTCAGACTCAGGAGGCCTCATGACGACTCTTTGGTCTGTGCATCAGGGAGGACGTCCGTTCCCCAGGTTGCATAGTTTCAGGACTCTGTGCCACTGTGATCTGGATACTGAATGTCCTGCAGTCCTGCCCACACCCACCGCATACACTGTGTGTTCCTGGACCTCCCCAGGTAACATTAGCAACACAACCTCTAATGCTTCTCATCCTCTTCAGAAATGGAGATGAAGGGTCTCTTTCCTCCTATCCCTCCTTGAAAAAAAATGGTTATGCTAACTGTTTTAAAGCTTTAAGGCTGTGAATTTGAGATTTAAGCAACTCTCCCGTCAGTTCTTGGGTCTGAACAAGCTTATCCATCCTTAGAGGCCTCGAGGTAACTCTAGATGAA
This sequence comes from Gopherus evgoodei, assembly GCF_007399415.2. Classification (NCBI taxonomy): domain Eukaryota; kingdom Metazoa; phylum Chordata; order Testudines; family Testudinidae; genus Gopherus; species Gopherus evgoodei. The sequence goes on from NC_044322.1 coordinate 1,397,243, forward strand.
GTCATGGCCGACGTAAATCAGGACATTTATTTAACTCACTACATGTGGATTTAGGGAAAACTCCTGGCTCACTTAGGAATTTTGCCTTGGATCTCAAGGGGACTAGATTCACCCTGAATGTTTAACTTTTGGCTCCTGGTTGTGAAATTCATTAATTTAGGTCCTGCTGCAGAGAGTGCTATTCTGTTAGGGTGCTGAGAGAGTCTGAGGAAACCTGCAGTTCATGTGACGTTCTGAGACTGGGAGTGAAAGTTGGGAGTTTCAAAACAGAAGGGCCTTGATTTTGCTCTCAGGAAGGTCAGTGTCAATCTGGAGTGACCCACTGAAGGCAGAATATGAGAGCAGAATAAAGCCAGTGTGTGGCTCATTCTTATTGTGAACCCTCTGGTAACACACATCCACTGCAGAAGCTTTAGCTGCACTTCCCAAAGGGCACTGAGGTTGCTGAATTGGAAAACTTGAGTGAACCACAGGAAAAACCACACAGGACCAAAAAAAAATATGTTACTGAGAAAGATAGGACACAGTACGAGAAAATGAATTGAACTTAAATGTAAATATTTGTCTAAAGTGTTTCCAATATATTTGTAGTTCCAATTTTTCCAGGGAAATCCCTTGTTTTTTATGACAGTACTAAACAATTCAAGTCACCGTGTTGGTGAATTCCTGCCCAGATTGTTCTTGATTTGAACCCTGGAAACCTTCCTGAGCCCTTACCACTCACTGTAAAGCAGAAACAAGCAACTCACCCAAATCCCAGTCATCAGAGAGAGGAAATCTCTTTACTGCAACAGCAAGGCACAGTCTTTAGAATCAGTGTATGAATGTCACATGTCTGACACTTGGAGTGCTGCACAGCGACCTTTATGATTCCCCTGTACAATCTCTGTGGATTTTCAAATTGGCCAGGTCTCCCGTACAATTCCCTGGATTCTGTGTGAGCAGCTGGAAGAGCAGAAAATGGACCCTGGAGAACTTCAGCCTGAGAACCACCCCCAGGAGAAAAGAAATGATTTGCCGAGAACAGGGGCTTAGATTTTCAGGGCAAACTGTGTCTTGCATACTGTTTAGTGTAGCAAATGACGATGGCTGTCTTTTCTGTATGTAATGTACTGCCATCAGCACAATATGTGGGAATGCTGCCACAAGTTACTGGACTAAAAACAATTTTCAGTTTATCGTAGCTGCATAGCGCTGCATATCGCCAATGTAGTTGTAATATTCAGTCCATTAGCCTCTGAAAAATCAGTGCCACCCAGTAGAGGCCAAATTACCTGATTCTGAATTTATGCAAGATGAAGGGAGTGTAAAAGGCTTTCTTCTCCCAGGATTCTGGCAGCAATGTTATTTGCCAGTGAGACTTTGTCTACATCAGAAAGTTGCAGCGCTGGTGAGGGAGTTACAGCGCTGCAACTTTGAAGGTGTACACATCTGCAGGGCACCACCAGCGCTGCAACTCCCTGTTTGCAGCGCTGGCCGTACTCCCGTTTTGTCTCGGGTGTAGAGGATCCAGCGCTGGTGATCCAGCGCTGGTAATCCAATGTAGACAGTTACCAGCGCTTTTCTTGACCTCCGTGGAAGGAGGAAGCCTCTGGTAATCAAGCTGGTTTCCTTTCCCGGTTTGCTCTCTCGGTCCCGGAGCCACCCAGCAAACCGCAGGGAAGGAGACCTGCTTGCTCGGGGTTCCGGGACCGAGAGAGCAAACCGGGAAAGGAAACCAGCTTCGCCGCGGTTTGCTCTCTCGGTCCCGGAACCCCGAGCAAGCAGGTCTCCTTCCCTGCGGTTTGCTGGCTGGCTCCGGGACCGAGAGAGCAAACCGCGGCGTTCCCGGTTTGCTCTCTCGGTCCCGGAACCCCGAGCAAGCAGGTCTCCTTCCCTGCGGTTTGCTGGCTGGCTCCGGGACCGAGAGAGCAAACCGCGGCGTTCCCGGTTTGCTCTCTCGGTCCCGGAACCCCGAGCAAGCAGGTCTCCTTCCCTGCGGTTTGCTGGCTGGCTCCGGGACCGAGAGAGCAAACCGCGGCGTTCCCGGTTTGCTCTCTCGGTCCCGGAACCCCGAGCAAGCAGGTCTCCTTCCCTGCGGTTTGCTGGCTGGCTCCGGGACCGAGAGAGCAAACCGCGGCGTTCCCGGTTTGCTCTCTCGGTCCCGGAACCCCGAGCAAGCAGGTCTCCTTCCCTGCGGTTTGCTGGCTGGCTCCGGGACCGAGAGAGCAAACCGCGGGGAAGCTGGTTTCCTTTCCCGGTTTGCTCTCTCCTCCCGGAACCCCCCTTGAAGCCGCCCAACAGCGCTGCAGTGTGGCCACATCTAACACCACTTGCAGCGCTGGTTGCTGTAAGTGTGGCCACTCTGCAGCGCTGGCCCTATACAGCTGTACTAATACAGCTGTAACAACCAGCGCTGCAAAATTTTAGATGTAGACATGGCCTTTGTGAGGTGTTAAGATGAATATATATCTGACAGCCACCAAGTGTTGTAATAGTTAGACTCATAGGCTCATACACTTTAAGGTCTGAACGGACCATTATAATCATCTAGTCTGACCTCCTGCAAAATGCAGGCCACAGAATCTCACCCATCCACTTCTATAACAAACATCTAATCTGTGTCTGAGTTATTGAAGTCCTCAAATTGTGGTTTGAAGACCTCAAACTGCAGAGAATCCTCTCGCAAGGGACCCATGCCCCATGCTGCAGATGAAGGCAAAAAACCTCCATGGCCTCTGACAATCTGCCCTGGAGGAAAATTCCTTCCTGACCTCAAATATGCTGAACACTTAAACTATGAGCATGTGGGCAAGACACACCAGCCAGCACCCAGGAAAGTATTTTCTGTAGTAACTCAGAACCCATCCCATCTAACATCTCATCACAGACCACTAGTCATACTTACCTGCTGATAATCAAAGATCAATTGCCAAATTAATTGCCAAAATTAGGCTATCCCACTATACCATCCCCTCCATAAACTTATCAAACTTAGTCTTAAAGCCAGTTATGTCTTTTGCCCCTATATTCCCCTTGGAAGCCTGTTCCAGAACTTCATTCCCTTAATGATCAGAAACCTTAGTCTAATTTCAAATCTAAACTTTCTAGTGTTCGGTTTATATCCATTTGATCTTGTGTCCACATTGGTAATAAGCCTAAATAATTCCTCTTCCTCCCTCATATTAATCCCTCTGATATATTTATAAAGAGCAATCATATCCCCCCTCAATCATCTTTTGGTTAGGTTAAACAAGCCAAATTCTTTGAGTCTCCTTTCATAAGACAGGTTTTCCATTCCTTGGATCATCCTAGTAGCCCGTCTCTGAACCTCTTCCAGTTTGAATTCATCCTTCTTAAACATGGGAGACCAGAACTGCACACAGTATTCCAGATGAGGTCTCCCCAGTGCCTTCTGTAATGGTACTAACACCTCTTTATCTTTGCTGGAAATACCTCACCTGATGCATCCTAAAACTGAATTCGCTTTTTTAACGGCCATATCACATTGGCGGCTCATAGTCATCTTGTGATCAACCAATACTCCAAGGTCCTTCTCCTCCTCTCTTACTTCCAACTGCTGTGTCCCCAATTTATAACTAAAGTTCTTGTTATTAACCCTTAAATGCATAACCTTGCACTTTTCACTATTAAATTTCATCCTATTACTATTATTCCAGTATACAAGGTCATCCAGATCTTCCTATAGGATATCCCAGTCCTTCTCTGTGTTAGCAATACCTCCCAGCTTTGTGTCATTCGCAAACTTTATTAGCACATTGCCACTTTTTGTGCCAAGGTCAGTCATAAAAAGATTGAATAAGATTGGTCCCAAAACTGGTCCCTGAGAATTCCACTGGTAACCTCCTTCCAGCCTGACAGTTCACCTTTCAGTATAACCGATTGTAGTCTCCCTTTTAACCAGTTGCTTATCCACCTTTCAATTTTCTCTTTGCATCAGGGAGGCATCAAATTAAAATACTGTGCTGATCTTTTGCAAATGGATGCAGAAATTTGTTATGATATCCTGGGTCAGAGCTAGAACAAAGGGATTTCTCCACTCAATTCGTTCACCTCTCCCCATGCTAAAATGATCTCATAAGGTATACCACATTTTACGAGGGAAAAGCCATGTTATTTGCCTGTTCTGTTGCCCTGGGACTATTTCAGTGTGCTGCTCAGGTGAGAAGATGTTGGTAAAGGAACTAAACAATTTCTACATCTGGATATCCTGTCTCTAGCCCCATATTTGCATCATAGGTGCCTTGCGGCCAAATTTGGGCTCCAGTGCTTATGAGTCTGATGAGTTGTCACCCCTGGAGTTCAGTCTGGGAGCCATGAGAACTGCTGCACCCATCTAACCACGCAACTGGGCTGGCCATGTTTCACGCTGCTTTGCCAGTGATTCAGCCTCTCCAGGACCTGTGATCACCAATACTACAGTAGATTTTAGAGTGGTAATTGTGTGAATCTTTATCAGCAAAAACAATGAGAAGTCCTTGTTGCAGCTTAGAGACTAACAAATTTATTTGGGTATAAACTTTCATGGGCTAAAACTCACTTCATCAGATGCACAGACGGGAACATCCATTAGGAAGGTATAAATACACAGCATATGAAAAGATTAGAGTTGCCTTTCCAGGTGGGGGGGTTCAGTGCTAATGAGCCAATTCACTGAATTTGGAAGTCGGCTACTCTCAACAGTTGACAAGATGGAGTGGAAATCACTGTTGTAGTGCTACTGAGACCAATGTAAACAAGGTGGCCAATTTCAAACAGTTGAGAAGAAGGTGTGAGTATTTAGCAAGGGGAAATCAGTTTTTGTAAAAACAAAGAGGAGTACTCAAGGCACCTTAGAGACTAACAGATGTATTTAGTTTGTGTAGTGACTCATCCACTCTCAGTTTCAGGCCTAATTTGATGGTGTCCAGTCTGCAAATTTTGCAGTTTCTCATTGGAATCAATTTTTAAAGTTTTTTTTGTTGAAGAATTGTCACTTTCAAGTCTGTTATTGAGTGACCAGGGAGACTGAAGTGTTCCCCTGCTGGTTTTTGAATGTTATAATTCCTGATGTCAGATTTATATCCATGTCTCCTTTTGCATAGAGACTGTCCAGTCTGGCCAATGTACGTGGCAGAGGGGCATTGCTGGCACATGATGGCATATATCACATTGGTAGATGTGCATGTGAACGAGTCCCTGATGGTGCGGCTGAAGTTGTTAGGTCCAACTATGTTGTTACTTGAGTAAATATGCAGACAAATTTGGCACCAGGGTTTGTTGCAGAGTTTGATTCCTGAGTTAGTGATTTTGTTGTGCGGTGTGTAGTTTCTGGTGACTATTTGCTTCAGATTTGGGGGCTGTCTGTAAGAGCAGACTGGCTTGTCTCCCAAGGTCTATGAGAGTGAGGGATCATCCTTCTGGATAGGTTGTAGATCCTTGATGATGTGCTGGACAGGTTTTAGTTGGGGACTGTAGGTGATGGCTAGTGGTATTCTGTTATTTCTTTGTTGGGACTGTCTTGTAGTAGGTACACTTCTGAGTACCCTTTTGGCTCTATCAGTCTGTTTCTTTATGTCACCAGGTGGGTATTGTTGATATTTGGCTCCTGCAGTATGGTGTGGGACCCCTCCTGCTTCTGCTGATACTGGAACAATTCAGCTGAGAGGGTTGTAACACAGAGGGCTAGGAGACCAGGACCCACTTTTAAATGTAGTTCTGTTTTTCACTGGCAAGTTGGGCCTCGAGAGAGGAGAGGAAGGATTCAGCAAGTGACAGACAGGGTCTGCTCTCTCCTGGCCTATTATACCCACTGCCTATAAGAGGTGGCCCTCCCGGGGCCACTTCCTAGCACCTCCCGAAAAATGCGCCAAGGTCTCTATTGTTCCTAAGGAAGCTGAAGGGTGTCTGCTCACCTCAAGGCACCTTCTGTGGGCTGCATGTAGGGAGGTCATTCGCCTGTCCTCTTGGGGAGCAACTGTCTCTTCCTGTGGTATGTTGCAATCTCCAAGGGCCAGGTGAGTGCAAGGGCTCTTCCCAAAGAGCAAATAAAGGGGTCACTCAAGTCCAGTATTCTTATGAGAGATGAATGCTTCCCTCTCAGGCTGTCCTTGCAACAGGCCATCCCTTCACTCAGCCCTGGTCTACACTGGGGGTTGAGGGGATCGATCTAAGATACATGACTTCAGCTACAAGAATATAGTAATTGAAGTTGATGTATCTTAGATAGATTTAGATTGACTTACTTCGCATATCCATGACAAGGGATTGACTGCCACAGCTCCCAGACAACTTCGCTTCCACCTCTCTCCCTGGTGGAGTTCTGGAGTGGACGGGGAGCACGTTGGGGGACTGATGTATCGCTTCTACATGAGATGTGATACATCGATCCTCGCTAGATCTATCACTACCTGCCGATGAAATTGCGGGTAGTGTAGGCATACCTTCAGGGAGGGACCTTTGTACACTTGTTCAGGGGGAGATTCTTCCCTGGAGCAGCCAGTATCAGCTCTGGTCTCCTCCCACATCTGCCACAAAACAAGCTACTCCTCTGCCTTTTTGCCTTTCTCAAGCACTTCTCTTCAGACTTGATTTGTCTGACCCATTTTTCTGATAATTTACTTGATCAATATTTGACTTCTTTGAATTCAATTTGAAATGTAGCCACGAGTTTTGTGGCTTTGGGAAATAATTCTGCTGCTTTGTATAGGTCTGTGTCTCTGGATTGTCGCAGTTTTGAAACTGTATTTACCATTTCCAGAATCTTTCTTTGAAGCACAATGAGAAAAACAAAACTAAAGTTTTCCGTTTATGTCTATAATGCTGAAGGTTCAGAAAATTTAGTGGCATTTTAGCTCAGGAGAATTATTTCTGTGGATGCCTTCATTGTGTCTTAACACTGAATCTGAGAGGAAGGAGTGATTCACACTAGTTGTTGATCAATTGTGCAGTCAGTTCCTTGACCAAGATTCCATCTGTTCTGAAATGAGTCCAAGGGGCCCATTAAAGAATGTCAGGTTTACTGCTCTAACCCAGTAATAATACAGTAGAGGAAATAGCCTTTATACGATACCAGCCTCTAGGAAGCTGTCTTGTACAGTGATATTGAATTCACCTTATAAAGAAAGACTGTGTCTCCAAAGTCACACATTTCAGATTTTATGCTTTATATGAAGATTTGACAAGTTTCACATTCTTTAAATGTCACTAAAACCCAAACATTCAGTTTTCCCAGTTCCCTAAAGTATGTGGGAAGCTGTAGCCCATAAATCCAATTTGCTAGATTGCTGCATTGCATAATCTGGGGGTGAGGGGGTTTCCACTGGTTTGATTGATTATATTATTTTCTTGGGGTTTGTTTATGCTGAATTCCAGTATATGTTATTCATAATAGTTATTCATAATATTTGGCCATAAAACAAGGAACCTACAGGCCTGTATCTTGCATGATTAACTAGATTAAGTTAGTAGAAGTGCTTTGTAACCTTTGGCATAGATAAATGGACTATCGGTTACCCCTCTTGACTTTGAGCAGCTGAATAGGGAATGGAACAAATAACTGAATATGTTTACCCTAATTCTGGAACAGACCCGTAACTACAAGTTACACTGCAGAGCATGGAACTCATAAGTTAGGCTAAGGGTAATGGTTTCAGGTATAAGATAATTGATATTAATACACATGAATACTTGTCACAACATGTTAACCTCTAGATTTCGATATGATAGGTTGGTCCATGATTAAGGCAGTACAAGGACCCTCTGAGAAGGCAAACAACCATGAAGGATGGTGACTCTTTCTAATCTTCTATCAAGCTATCAGCTCACCTTTTAAAGATATTTACTGAAACAAAGGTTTTTTTTTTCAGCATATTCATCTATACATCAAATAACAAATTAAAGTGTTAGATACCTACTAGAGATTACATTAAAAAAAAAAAAGCTATGAGCCCCAGCAGGAGTTGTCATAACCTAGTCCCAGATTTGGACCTTAGCGTCCAAAATATGGGGGTTAGCATGAAAAACCTCCAAGCTTAGTTACCAGCTTGGACCTGGTACTGCTGCCACCACCCAAAAAATTAGAGTGTTTTGGGGCACTCTGGTCCCCACGAAAACCTTCCCTGGGGACCCCAAGACCCAAACCCTTGAGTCTCACAACAAAGGGAAATAAATCTTTTCCCTTCCCCCCTCCAGGTGCTCCTGGAGAGATACACAGAAGCAACCTCCGTGAATCTAAGCAGAGGGAATCCACCCTCTGTAATTCCAGTCCTGGAAACAAAAGCATTTCCCTCTTCACCCAGAGGGAATGCAAAATCAGGCTAGTAAATCTAACACACACAGACCTCCCCCTGACTTCTTCCTCCCACCAATTCCCTGGTGAGCTGCAGACCCAATTCACTGAAGTTCCCCACTAAATAAAAACTCCATCAGGTCTTAAAAGAAAGCTTTATAGAAAAAGAATGAAAAATACATACAAATGGTCTCTCTGTATTAAGGTGACAAATACAGGGTCAATTGCTTAAAAGAAATATGAATAAACAGCCTTATTCAAAAAGAATACAAATCAAAGCACTTCAGCAATTATAGACATGCAAATACAAAAGAACATATAAATCCCTATCTGAACTTTGGTACTCACAACTGGGAAACAGAAGATTAGAAAGCAGGAAATAGAAAAACTTCTCATCCGAGAGAGCATACAGGCAGAAGACAAAGACTCAGACACAAAATTCCCTCCACCCAGAGTTGAAAAAAATCCTGTTTCCTGATTGGTCCTCTGGTCAGGTGGTTCAGATTACTTCTTTCCAGGTGAAAGAGGCGTTAACCCTTAGCTATCTGTTTATGACAGGAGTGTCTTCATATTAGCAACAAAGCTATGAAACTATAATCAAATTCAAAATTAAAACCTAAGTACTGGTACTAGTATCCTGATTGAGGCGTGGCAGGTGTTTCACAGAAAAATGGTGAATTACCCAAAAGGAGCCCAAAATATGTGTAGTGTGAAAACAACAATAACATTATTACATTATTTATTTCTAATTCCATTCAAAGACTGTAGTCAATGTCTATATTTTGAATTGAATTTGTTTGTTATTGTTAGTCTTTAAAAGGCAACATTTCATTGTTGCTGTCTTCATTGGAAGTAGAGTGCTTGTGCTGCTTGCCATAGTTGTCGGCAAAGACCGGTGCAATCATTTCTTCCACTGCTCATAAAAGATTTTGTGTTTTTGCATGTCCTCCCTAACATGAAGAATCATAGAATCATAGAATATCAGGGTTGGAAGGGACATCAGGAAGTCATCTAGTCCAACCCTCTGCTCAAAGCAGGACCAGTTTCCACTGAATTGACCCAGCCAGGGCTTTGTCAAGCCTGATCTTAAAAAGCTGCAAGGAAGGAGATTCCACCACCTCCTTAGCTAACCCATTCCAGTGCTTCACCCCGTCCTAGTGAAAAAGTTTTTCCTAATATCCAATTTAAACCTCCTTGTAGCGAGGTGGTCTCCCCACTCCTGCCCTGAAGGGTTAAAAACAGCCCTGGGAGGGGGCTGTGGCTTGAGAAAGCAGCTTTTAGGCTGTGCTGATTGGGGGAAGTGGCTGCAACTGGGGCCATGTCCCAAACAGACTCCGCTGTCCCTATAAAGGCAGAGAAGCCAGGAGCCCAGAAAGTCTCCCTCTGCCTGTAGAGGGAGATGGGCCTGGCTGCAGGGAGCTAGACATAGAGTACGTGAGTGAAGCAGGGCTGGGGAAAGGCAGAGGATCTGGGGAGCTCCAGCCTGGAAAGCCCCAGGCTGTGGACTAGCAGAAGGCAAAGGGATACTGAGGCAAGGTGGGGATAGTGAAGGAGGGAGTTACTGCCAGGGGAGCAGCACCCCATGTGAAAGGACACTGGATCCAGAGAGAGACAGGGGGCCAGAGGACAGGCTGATCACCAGCCTGCAGAGGGCACATGGGAGATGGAATGAGCTAATTCCCAGAAGTAACCAGCAGGAGGTGCCGTAGGAGTGAATCTGCACCTCTACATTTCCCCACTGCAACTTGAGATCATTTCTCCTTGTTCTGTCATCTGGTACCACTGAGAACAGTCTAGATCCATCCTCTTTGGAACCCCCTTTCAGGTAGCTGAAAGCAGCTCTCAAATCTCCCCCACTCACTCTTCTCTTCTAGAGACTAAACAATCCCAGTTCCCTCAGCATCTCCTCATAAGTCATGTGCTCCAGCCCCTAATCATTTTTGTTGCCCTTCACTAGACTCTATCCAGTTTGTCCACATCTTTCTTGTAGTGTGGGGCCCAAAACTGGACCCAGAACTCCAGATGAGGCCTCACCAAAGTCAAATAGAGGTGAACGATCACATCCCTCAATCTGCTGGCAATGCCCCTACTTATACACCTCAAAATGCTGTTAGCCTTCTTGGCAAGAGGGGAACACTGTTGAATCATATCCAGCTTCTTGTCCACTGTAACCCTTAGTTCCTTTTCTGCAGAACTGCTTTCTAGTCATTCGGTTCCTAGTCTGTACAGTGAATGGGATTCTTCCATCCCAAGTCCAGGACTCTGCACTTGTCCTTTTTGAACCTCATCAGATTTCTTTTGGCCCAGTCCTCTGATTTGTTTAGTTCCCTCTGTATCCTCTCCCTACTCTCCAGTGTATCTACCACTCCTCCCAGTTTAGTGTATCTGCAAACTTGCTGAGGGTGCAATCCACACCACCCTCTACATCATTAATGAAAATATCAAACAAAACCGACCCCAGGGCCAGCCCGTAGGGCACTCTGCTTGAAACCGACTGCAAACTAGACATGGAGCCGTTGATCACTACCCATTGAGCCAGACAATCTAGCCAGCTTTCTATCTACCTTATAATCCATTAATCCAGCCTATACTTCTATAACTTGCTGGCAAGAACAGTGTGGGAGACCCTATCAAAAGCTTTGCCAAATTCAAGGAACAATACAGGCATTGTTTTCCCCTCATCCACAGGGCCAGTTATCTCCTCATAGAATGGAATTACGTTAGTCAGGCATGACTTGCCCTCGGTGAATCTATGCTGGCTGTTCCTGATCACTTTCCTCTCCTCTAAGTGCTTCAGAATTGATTCCTTGAGGACCTGCTCCATGATTTTTCCAGGGACTCTGGTGAGGCTGACTGGCCTGTAGTTCCCTGGATCCTATTTCTTCCTTTTTTTAAAAGATTGGCACTGTATTAGCCTTTTTCCAGTCACCTGGGACCTCCCCCATCGCCATGAGTTTTCAAAGAAAATGGCCAATGGCTCTGCAATCACATCTGCCAACTCCTTTAGCAACCTCTGATGCAGCACATCTGGCCCCATGGACTTGTGCTCAACCAGCTTTTCTAATAGTCCTGAATCACTTCTTTCTCCACAGAGGGCTGGTCACCTCCTCCCCATGCTTTGCTGCCCAGTGCAGCAGTCTTGGACCTGACCTTATTTATGAAGACAGGGGCAAAAAAAGCTTTCAGTACATTAGCTTTTTCCACATCCTCTCTCACTAGGTTCCCTCCCTCATTCATTATGGGGCCCACACTTAGCTTGGCTTACCTTGACTTTCTTTTTCTATACCTGGCCCAGCTGTGTGACTCCTCCTGCTGTTATACCTGCTGATGCTGGAACAACTCAGCTAAGGGGGCTGGAACATGGAGTGCCAGGAGTCCAGGGCCCACTTTTAAATTTGGTTCAGTTTTCACTGGAAGATGGTAGGTGGTAGGGGTCTTGGGGGAGGGGAGGTCGGTCTGTAGGAGAGGAGGGACTGAACAGGTGGTGGGCAAAGGGCCATGGGGAAAGAAGAGTGGAAGAGAGGAGGGACTCAGTGAACAGTGAGCAGGGAGGAGTGGAAGGAGGAGAGGAAGGACTCAGTAAATGGCATGGGGTGCATGGAGGAGGGGGATGGAGGACAGGAGGGACTCAGCGAGCTGCGGATAGTGGGGCCATGGACAAGGGGGTGGAGGAGAGAAGAGAGTCCGGAGTAGAGTCAGCACCTGGGGAATCAAGTGCCCCACAAGGCGGTGGAGGAGGAGAGAGGCTCAGTGAAAAGTTGACTGTTGGGGCCTCTCGGGGGAGAAGAGGAAGGATTCAGCAAGAAGCAAAGGGGGACTCAGCGGAGAGGCGGGGCAGGGACAAGAGACATTGCCGTGTGGGTGGGGCCATGGGGAAAAAGCAGGAAGAGGACATCGGGGGTTGAGCGCAGGCAAGGACACCACAGACCAGGTGTCCCCTCTCAAAGGCAAGTTGGGGTCTGCACAGCCTAGGGAGGTTTATTCTCCCCTGGCCTATTATACTTGCTGCCTACATGGGTCACTTCCTACCAGCTCCCTGGAAATGACCCAAGGGCTCTGTAAAGCAGCCTGAAGGGTGTCTGCTCACCCCAGAGGAACCCAGAGGGACAAAGGATTCCTGCCTTATGCAAAAGATATATTAATGGGTGGAACAGAACAAAGAGAGGAGAGGAGCCAACATGAGGAATTCCCTAGCTACCACCTGAGCTGGAACAAGGGCTGTACCAGGAAAAAGGCTTGTGCCCAGACTAGGAAGGCATCCAGTCTGTGAAAGAAACGTACTGAAACATCTCTGAGGGTGAGGATCTTATCTGTATTCAGTTTCTGACTGTATTAGACATAGACCCACGTGTTTTATTATATTTTACTTGGTAATTCACTTTGTTCTGTCTGTTGCTACTTGACTCCACTTAAATCCTACTTTCTGTATTTAATAAAATCACTTTTTAACTATTAATTAATTCAGAGTATGTGTTAATACCGGGGGGTGGAGGAAGCAGCTGTGTATAACTCTCTATCATTGTTATAGAGGGTGAACAATTTACGTTTACCCTATTTAAGCTTTATAAAGTGTAAAACAGAATTATCTGGGGTTGGACCCCATTTGGAGTTGGGCATCTGAGTGTTATGGACAAGAACACTTCTGTAAGCTGCTTTCAGGTTAAGCCTGCAACTGTGTGGCAAGTAATTCAGATTGTGAAGTGGAGTCTGTGTTGGAGGAGGCGGGTGTGTCTGGCTCAACAAGACAGGGTGCTGGCGTCTTAAGCTGCCAGGGCAGAAAGTCAGGGGCAGAAGTATAATTGGCACAGCAATTGACAGCTTCCAAGGGGGGTTCTGTGATCTAACCCATCACAAGAACAATGAAAAAAATGGGAAAGGTTCACAAAAACAAGAAACCTCGCTCTGTGGGCACAGGGATATCACAAAAAGCCCTTTCTGGGATGCAAAGGAAGTTCATAGTCTGTTCCACTCCAAAATCAGCACAAAGCAGTAAGTTATTTTTACTCAAAGGTGCTGTAGTAGTTAAGTACTGCAGTCCAGTTCTCAAAAACACACAGTTTCACAACTCTCACCAGTAAGTTCTAGTAGAATGTCCTCAATTCCTGCAGCAGTTTTCCTGTATAATGACTTTCCAGTTGAAACATTAGGTTTATCCTCCAGGTTTTGTGATGGATTCCATGTAGAAAAATCAGGTACATTTTGCTCACCGAATCACTGTACATATGACAAAGAATTTCAGCATTGCTGATTCTTTCTTTTTCTCTTTGGTTCTCTGAAAGTGTAGCTTCTGTGTGTAAAACTGAACAGAACCATGACTACACAGGAACTAATGGAAAACTACTGTGCCTCAAAATGCTACATTATCTTATGGTAGTCTCAGGGTAGGTCTACATTACAGCTGAGATCGATGCTCTGAAATCGATCCACCAGTGGTCGATTTAGTGGGTCTAGTAAAGCGAAGAGTAAGATAAGTCAATGGGAGATTTTTCTCCTGTCAATCTCCCTGCCCCCTCCCACAGTGTAGACCCTGCAGTAAGTTGACCTAAGGTACCGATTCACATAGCTGGAGTTGTGTAGCGTAGGTTCACTTACCGTGGTAGCGTAGACATAGCCTTAGAGCAAGGGAAAGGCTGAGTAACAGGGTGTGTGGAGATGGAGGCTGATGGATGACAATTAAAGAGGTCAAGTGATGGTCAGAGAGAGGTAACTCAGCAATGGAAAGAGCAGTGCTTAGTGATGAAGTGATAAGATAGTGTGTGGGAGGAACTTCTCAGACTGTGAACTTCCACAATGCTGAGCTCAACCAAACTGGGACAGGACACCCTTGATTAATGAGGAGATATACTTCCTCCCTCTTGTAACACAGGTTTCAAGTCAATAACCCCAGGCAATCATCTTCTGCAGCAGGTGTATTTGCCTACTTTGTCACAAAGCTGTTTGTTTCTGACCCCATAAGTGATAGGGTTGAGCATGGGAGGGATGAGGAGATAGAAGTCAGCCAAGATGATGTGAACATGAGGAGAGATGCCTAGAACAAGCCAGGAAGGGAGACTGGAGAAAAGGCCAAGGGTAAAATATGTCAGTATCACACAGATGTGGGCTGTACAAGTGTTGAGAGTTTTCTTAGAGGAGATTCTGAGGACGGCCCTGATGATCAGACAGTAGGAGAGGGCAATGAGTGTCAGGTCAAACCCACTGATAACAAACATTAGCACTAAGCTATATATCCTAATGAGTGTGATGTCCCCACATGTCATCTTGACCACAGCTGTGTATTCGCATTTCGTATGAGGGATAATGCGGTTGGCACAGAATGGCTGCTGACTCAGGAGCAAAGGCAGGGGCAGAAAGAAGAGAACAGCTCTTATCAAACATATCAGAGGGGTAGCCGTGTTAGTCTGGATCTGTAAAAGCAGCAAAGAGTCCTGTGGCACCTTATAGACTAACAGAGGTCCTGGAGCATGAGCTTTCGTGGGTGAATACCCACCTTGTCAGATGCATCTGACGAAGTGGGTATTCACCCACGAGAGCTCATGCTCCAAAACCTCTGTTAGTCTATAAGGTGCCAGAGGACTCTTTGCTGCTTTCACTTATCAAACATAAAAGCCTGAGCTTAGCTATTTGTGCATTGGTGATGATGGTGGCATATCTCATTGGGTTACATATGGCAACGTACGATCGAAGGCGATTGTCAGGAGGGTGGCTGACTGCATGAAAGAAACCATGTAAAGGAAGAACATCTGAGTGAGGCAGCCAGCCATAGTAATGCCTTTCAAATTGAAGCAGAATATGCCCAGTGACTTTGGCACGACGAAGGTAGGTGTGGCGATGTCTATGAGCGCCAGCATGCAGAGCAGCAGGTACATCGGCTTGTGCAGGGTCTGCTCCTTACCTACAACAGACAGAAGTGTGAAATTTCCCAACAGGCCGATAATGTAGAATGTAGAGAAAGGGATGGAAATCCAGATGTGGGCAGCCTCCAGGCCGGGGATTCCAATTAGGATGAATGTTGAAGGGTCAGAGGGGGTGAAGTTGAAAGCTACCATGAGGTGGTTGGTGCGTCGATTCGACTTAGAAATGCTCAAGATGCCTGTAAAGGGAGAGAAGCACAGCAAGGGGATTACATGCTTTATAATAAATAGTACAGTAAATATTTTATAGCTATTCACATTCTAGGAGTCTTCTTGAGTGGGGACTGAAGAACTACCAACAATGTCACTCCCTGCTTTATATAACTTTAGCATATGGTAGGAAACCTTTGTTTTAAAACTTGGTTTCCAGACTAGTTTGTGGGAAAATTACAGATGGAGTCCAGAGTTCTTTGGCCTGGTCACATGCCCTTATAAAGACATAGCATCCATTATGTATAGGCTGTCTGAAGCATTCTCAGGGAGGCTCACCTGGTGGGAGATACGTTTCTCTTAACACCTATTGTTTCCTCCAATGACTCATTGCCCTGATTAGGCCCTTCCCGACCACCTATCTAGACTGAAATCATCTTGCCTCGTGGAGGTTACCCAGTTTTAACTAGATTTGAAATACAGATAAGTAGTCAATATTAATAACAGCAGACAAAAAATCATACATGCATACAAATTGGATAATAATATTCAGAAAGTCATAACTTTTCCAATGTCATTTTACATGACCCATCTTGCATAAAATGTATCATAATTATACTATAATCATATCATCATATTATAATAATAGCACTATGATCAATATGGGGTTCTTTGTCACAAAAGATCAATGGTTAGTTCTACCAGGGAAATGCCTGAAATTACATAACAACAACAATTGGGAACAAAGCTGAGTAAAGGTTGTGTCACTCAGGCTGCAGTTCTTTGGCTTGCCAGGCAAAGAGACGCTGAAACTCCCTAAACACACTCTGTACCCGGAAAGGTCCCAAAGCTGGCCTTGGATCAACAATCGTACACTGAAAAATTATTTCAGCAGCACTGCCCTTCTGTCCGTCTACATGCCATTCTGCAACCCTGTGACATTCCCCTCTGGTGTTCTCTGGACCAGTGATCTGCTAGGTCACTGCAGTCCTTGACTCTTGGAGCCAGACTGACCCTGCTCTGCTGTGAGAACCCCCACTCCTGGGCTGTTCACGCACAGGTTCTGCAATGTAAGCTGCTGCTTGGATTGTGCGACTGAATGATACTAGTGAATATCTCCAGTCCCAGACACAAGCCTAGGAATCTCCATCTTGCAGTGTCCAGTTATGCCCGCTGGAAGCTCAGATGAGTTCATCAATTTAACAAAGAAATTGACAAACACCAGGCTTGTTATCCCCAGAGGAGACTCTTACACACTTCAAATCAAACACACTGCTTCAGGTAGAATAAATAACACATTTATTAACTACAAAGAGAGATGTTAAGTGATATTAAGTGATAGGCAAAAAGTCAGAGTGGTTACCAACATAAAATAAAATATAGAAATGCAGTCTAAACTTTCAACCGTATTAGATTGTGCAACATCGAGATGAAGCAGTTTTTCTCACCCCATTGGATACTGCAGTCTTTAGTATACAGTCTTGTCTTCTTGTCATATATACAGGTCTGTTCCTTAAACCTGAGCCAATATCCCTGTTGGAGTCTTGTCTTCTTGTCATAAACAGATAGCTAAGGGTTAATGTCTCTTTCACCTGAAACACCTGACCAGAGAACCAATCAGGAAACCGGATTTTTTCAACTTTGGGTGGAGGGAAGTTTGTGTAAGAGGTCTTTTGTCTGTCTGCCTGCTGTTTTCCTCTGAGCTTTGGAGAAATAGTTCTATTTTCTAGTCTTCTGTTTCTAAGTGTAAGGACAAAGAGATCAGATAGTAAGTTATATGGTTTCTTTTCTTTGGTATTTGCATGAATATAAGTGCTGAAGTGCTTTGATTTGTATTCTTTTTGAATAAGGCTGTTTATTCAATATTCTTTTAAGCAATTGACCCTGTGTTGTATCATCTAAATACAGAGAGCACATTTGTATGTATTTTTCTTTCTTTTTATATAAAGCTTTCTTTTAAGACCTGTTGGAGTTTTTCTTTACTTCAGGGAAATTGAGTCTGTACTCACCAGGGAATTGGTGGGAGGAAGAAATCAGGGGAGTTCTGTGTGTTGGATTGCTAGCCTGATTTTGCATTCCCTCTGGGGGAATAGGAAAGTACTTTTGTTCCAGGATTGGGAACGGAGAGGGGGAATCACTCTGCGTAGTTTCACAGAGCTTGTGTCTGTGTATCTCTCCAGGAGCATCTGGAGGGGGGAAGGGAAAAAGGATTATTTCCCTTTGTTGTGAGACTCAAGGGATTTGGGTCTTGGGGTCCCCAGGGAAGGTTTTTCAGTGGGACCAGAGTGCCCCAAAACACTCTAATTTTTTTGGGTGGTGGCAGCAGTACCAGGTCCAAGCTGGTAACTAAGCTTGGAGGTTTTCATGCTAACCCCCATATTTTGGACGCTAAGGTCCAGAATCTGGGAATAAGGTTATAACACTTCTTCTCAATGTCTTCGTTGTTTGTGCCGAAGGTGGTGGCCAGAGAAGGGTCCAGCATGCGTCCACTCTGTCTGTTTTATACCCTCAGCCC
Organism: Gopherus evgoodei; assembly: GCF_007399415.2. Classification (NCBI taxonomy): domain Eukaryota; kingdom Metazoa; phylum Chordata; order Testudines; family Testudinidae; genus Gopherus; species Gopherus evgoodei. Next base: position 1,415,088 of record NC_044322.1, read on the forward strand.
ATGTGCTGGGGAGCACAAGTCAAGGAATGTCTGGGGGCATTGTTGAGTCTCTCCAAGAAACGTACAGCTTTGTGGGGCCTCAGGCATTTGAAACATTGCACTGTAGCTCCTTTACTGGACAACGGCTGTTGATGGGTATTTGACATCATGCCAGGGTTTGTTACTTTCCCTGCTGTTGCTTCAGGGTGGGGTCTAATATCTGGCTGATTCCCCAACTTACAGCATGTTTTAGTGACCACCACACAACACAGTTCTCATAACTCCATATACATTAATGATACATATATGGATAGAGACACGACTTTCAGCAGATTATGATGTTTCTCTTGATACCGTACAAGGCATGCTTTATATGTAAGATCTTGATGATCTGAAAATGAGGAATATGGGGGTTACAGTATGCTCCCCCAAGGTATAGACTCTCAGAGCACCCACCAAGCCCCAGTGCTACTCGCCTGTCACTGTACACACCCCGCCTGCCTCCACAACCCTCAGGAGTGCCCAATTCTCTGTGTACACCCCCTACCTGCCCCCATAGCCTCCAGCACTGACAGCCTGCCTCTGTACACCCTTTTTCCTTTCACACAACCCCTGGTGCTGGTCATCTGTCCACGTAGATCCCCATCCCCCAGCTTCAAAACTTCAATTCTTGCCATACAGTGATACCCCTCACCCAGGACCAAAACCAAGTGCCATGCACCACGGGGACAGCTCACAGAAATATTTCCTCAGACTAGGTTAAACTCAGTGTCTTTCTGCACTGCAGGAAAGGGAGAGATCAGCCTGATATGCCTTTCTGGAGGTGAAGGGAACCCCAGCAGCAGCTCTGCCTGTCCAGAGAAGGAGAGAGGGATAGACCCAGCAGGAGGGGGAGAGGACATGGGATGAAAAGAAGACAGTGTGAGTAACTCTTCTTCAAAAAGACACAAAGTTTTGATGTATTGCGGCCAGTTAGGAACTCAGACATCCCTTCCTGAGGCTGCTTTTCTGTGTTGGCATTTGCTGATGTTGTCACAAAACTGCAGTAGGCTTTCTCATGGAAGGAAGTATGGTCTGGATGGGAGATGATGTCAGAGGATCATCTGCTAGAAGTTGGGCCCACTTTCCAGTGCAGTCTAAGACACCCCCCAGACCAAAAAGGCATCATGACGCCTTCTTGGTCTGTGCATCAAGGAGGACATCCATTCTCAGTTTTGCATACTTTCAAGACTCCGTGCCACTGTGATCTGGACAGTGCATGTCCAGCCGTCCTGTCCACACCCACCACACACAGTGCGTGTTCTGAGACCTCCCCACGTAACATTTGCAACACAACCTCTAATGCTTCTCATCCTCTCCAGAAACAGAGATGAAGGGTTTCTCTCCCCCTACCACTCCTTGTAAAATTTGTTATCCTAATTGTTTTAAAGCTTTAAGGCTGTGAATATGAGATTTAAGCAACTGTCCTGTCAGTTCTTCTTGGGTCTGAACAAGCTCATCTATGCTTAGAGACCTCGGGATGACTCCAGATTAAGTCACTGGAGGATCATGGCAGAGGTAAAACAGGGCATTGTTTTAAGTCACTACATGTGGGTTTAGGGCAAACTCCTGGCTCAGTTATGAATTTTGCCTTTGATCTCAAGAGGACAAAATTCACTGTGAATGTTTAGATTTTGGCTCCTGGCTGTGAAAATCATGGCTTTGGGTCCTGCTGCAGAGAGCACTATTCTGTTAGAGTGCTGAGAGAGTCTGAGGGAACCACCAGTTCATGTGGTGTTCTGAGACTGGGAATGAAAGTTGGAAGTTTCAAAAGAGAGTCACCTTGATTTTGCTCTCATACAAGCCAGCGTCAATCTGGAGTGATGCAGTCAAGGCAGAATGTGAGAGCAGAATAAAGCCAGTGTGTGGCCCAATCTTGTTGTCATCCCTCTCGTAACACAGTTACCCACTGCAGAAGCTATAGCAGCACTTCCAAAAAGGGCACTGAGGCTGTTTAATTGGAAAACTTGAGCGAACCACAGGAAAAATCACACAGCTCAAAAAAAAAAGTTACTGAGAAAAACAGAAGGACACAGTAAGACAAAATGAATTAAATGTAAATGCAAATATTTGTCTAAACTGTTTCCAATCTATTTGTAGTTCCAATTTTTCCAGGGAAATCCCTTTTCTTTTTCTGACAGTACTAACCAATTCAAGTCACCCTGCTGGTGAATTCCTGCCCAAATGGTTCTTGATGTGAACCCTAGAAACCTTCCTGAGCCTTTATCACTAATTTTAACGCAGAAACAGGCAACTCGCCAAAATCCTGCACAGCAGAGAGAGGAAATCTTTTTACTACAACAGCAAGGCAGAGTCTTGAGAATCAGTGTATGACTGTCACATGTCTGACACTTGGAGTGCTGCACAGTGACCTTTATGATTCCCCTGTACAATCCTTATGTATTTTCAAATTGGCTAGAACTCCCGTACAATTCCCTGGACTCTATGTGAGCAGCCAGAAGAGCATAAAATGGACCCTGGAAAACTTCAGCCTGAGACCCACTCCCGGGAGAAAGGAAATGATTTACCGATAATAGGGGCTCAGATTTTCTGGGCAAACCGTTTTGCAGACTGTTCAGTGTAGCAAATGATTATGGCTGTCTTTTCTGTGTGCAATGTGGTGCCATCAGCACAAGTGTGGGAATGCTGCCACAAGATATGGGACAAAACCAATTTTTGGCTTATTGTAGCAGCATAGCACTGCATACTGCCTGTGTAGTTGTAATATCCAGTCTATTAGCCTCTGAAAAATCAGTGCCACTCCGCAGAGGCCAAATTACCTGATTCTGAATTTATGCAAGATGAAGGGAGTGTAAAAGGCTTTCTTCTCCCAGGATTCTGGCATCAATGTTATTTGCCAGGGAACCTTTGTGAGGTGTTAAGTTGAATATATATCTGACAGCTACTATGCGTTTTAATAGTTAATCTACACTCTGCATCAGGGAGGAATCAAATTTCAATACTGTGCTGAGTATCAGAGGGGTAGCCGTGTTAGTCTGGATCTGTAAAAGCAGGAAAGAGTCCTGTGTGAGTCTGTATCAGGAAAAACAATGAGGAGTCCTTGTGGCACCTGAGAGACTAACAAATCTATTTGGGCATAAGCCTTCATGAGCTAAAACCCACGTATCAGATGCACAGAGTGGAACATACAAGAGGCAGGTCTAAATACATAGCATATGAAAATATGAGCGTTGCCTTACTAAGTGGGGGGTCTGTGCTAATGAGCCCATTCACTGAATTTGGAAGTGGGCTACTCTCAACAGTTGACAAGATGGAGTGGAAATCATTTTTGTAGTGCTACTGAGACCAATGTAAACAAGATGGCCAATTTCAAACGGCTGAGAAGAAGGTGTGAGTGGAAATCATTTTTATAGTGCTACTGAGACCAATGTAAACAAGGTGGCCAATTTAAACAGCTGAGAAGAAGGTGTGAGTATTTAGCAAGGGGAAATCAGTTTTTGTAAAAACAAAGAGGAGTACTCGTGGCACCTTAGAGACTAACAAATGTATTTATTTTGTGTAGTGACTCATCCACTCCCAGTCTTTATTCAGGCCTAATTTGATGATATCCACTCTGCAAATTAATTCCAGTTCTGCAGTTTCTCATTGTAATCTGTTTCTGAAGTTTTTCTGTTGAAGAATTACCATTTTTAAGTCTGTTATAGAGTGACTCGGGAGAAGGATTTTGAATATTATAGTTGCTGGTGTCAGATTTATGTCCATTTCTTCGTTTGCGTAGAGACTGTCCACTTTGGCCAATGTACATGGCAGATGGGCATTGCTGGCACATGATGGCATCTGTCACATTGGTAGATGTACATGTGAATGAGCCCCTGATGATGTGGCTGATGTGGCTACTTGAGTAGATATGTGGACAGAGTTTGCACCAGGGTTTGTTGCAGGGTTTGGTTCCCGTGTTAGTGTTATTATTTTGTGGTGTGTAGTTTCTGCTGACTATTTGCATCAGATTTGGGGGCTGTCTGTAAGAGCAGACTGACCTGTCTCCCAAGGTCTGTGAGAGTGAGGGATTGTCCTTCAGGAGAGGTTGTAGATCCTTGATGATGTGCTGGACAGGTTTTAGTTGGGGGTTGTAGGTGATAGTTAGTGGCATTCTGTTCCTTTCTTTGTTGGGCCTGCCTTGTAGTAGGTGACTTCTGGGTAGCCTTCTGGCTCTGTCTGTCTGTTTCTTCACTTCACCAGCTGGGTATTGTTGATATCTGGCTCCTGTACTGTATCCAGCTGTGGGACCCCTCCTGCTTCTGCTCCTGCTAATACTGGAATGACTTAGATGAGAGGGCTGTAACACAGAGGGCTAGGAGGCCAGGACCCATTTTTAATTGTAGTTCTGTTTTTCACTGGCAAGCAGGGCTTCGGGGGAGGAGGGAGGAGAGGAAGGACTCAGCAAGTGACAGACAGGGTCTGCTCTCTCCTAGCCTATTATACCAGCTGCCTATGAAAGGTGGCCCTCCCTGGGCCACTTCCTACCACTTTCCAGAAAATGCCCCAAGGTCTCTATTGTTCCTAAGGAAGCTGAAGGGTGTCTGCTCACCCCAAGGCACCCTCTGGGGGCTGCATGTAGGGAGGTCATTCTCCTGTCCTCTTGCGGAGCAACTGTCTCTTCCTGTGGTATGATGCAACCTCCGAGAGACAGGTCAGTGCAAGGGCTCTTCCTAAAAAGGAAATAAAGGGGTCACTCAAGTCCAGTATTTTTATGAGAGATGAATGCTTCCCTCTCAGGCTGTCCTTGCAACAAGCCGTCCCTTCACTCAGGCCTGGTCTACACTGGGGGTGGGGGCCAGGATTGATCTAAAATACACAACTTCAGCTACGTCAATGTATCTTAGATCGAATTAGATTAACTTACTTTGTGTCTTCGCGGCACCTGATAGACGGCCGTCGCTCCCTGTCAACTTCTCTTCCTCCTCTCACCCTGGTAGGCGGGACATGATACATCGATCCCCGATAGATCTATCACTACCCGCCGATACGGCAGGTAGTGTACACATACCCTCAGGCAGGGACCTTTGTACACTTGTTCAGGGGGAGATTCTTCCCTAGAGCAGCCACTATCAGCTCTGATCTCCTCTCTCATCTGCCACAAAACAAGCTACTCCCCTGCCTTTTGCCCTTCTCAAGCACTTCTCTTCAGACTTGATTTGTCTGATCCATTTTTCTGATAATTTACTTTATGAACATTTGCTCATTTGAACTCAATTTTCAATTGTTAGATGGACTGAAAAGAAAAAGGCATGCACAAAACAGTTATGCCAGCCTGACCGAAGTCTGGCTAACAGGGCTTTCTGAGTAGCCCCTGAGTGGAAAAATACCGAGGAGCATACTTACAAAGAGCTGGGAAAGATTCAGATAAGAAAGAGGTGCATTCTTGTACCAGATGTGCTGTGTTGAGAATAGTTTGTTTAAAGAACACATAAGAAGCCTCCCTGTTTTCATTCCTTTGTTCTGTTCTCTGTCTGTTCTACACTCCCCCCTTCCTAACTTCTGGTGCTTGTCACCATGCTGAAAGAGGTTTGTTAAGATGTCATTAATCACTTAATGTTGTAGAATATAGGGAAAGAGGTATGCATGTATACAAATGTTTCTAGTTGTTAGGAGAAGGGGGTGGAGGTTTGTGTAAATAAATAATCTATGACGCGACAGAACTGTCTATATAAACTTAAGCTAGTTGTAAAGAGTATGCTGGTTCTCTCTGGAGACAGGCTGCTCTCTATTGTTGTGTGCACCCTTCAATAAAGAGCTTTTGATCAGACCTTGCTGGTGTTGCCTGTCTCTCTGCGGTCAGATAACTAACCTCGCCATCTGGGTTCGAGTCCCCAACACAATGTAGCTATAGGAGTCAGATATCAACAATACTCATCTGGTGAAGTGAAGAAACAGTTTGACAAAGCCAGAAGGCTACCCAGAAGTCACCTACTACAAGGCAGGCCCAACAAAGAAAGTAACAGAACACCACTAGCCATCACCTACAGCCCCCAACTAAAACCTGTCCAGCACATCATCAAGAATCTACAACCTCTCCTGAAGGACAGTCCCTCACTCTCACAGACCTTGGGAGACAGGCCAGTCTGCTCTTACAGACAGCCCCCAAACCTGAAGCAAATAGTCACCAGAAACTATGCATCACACAACAAAAACACTAACTCAGGAACCAAACCCTGCAACAAACCCTGGTGCCAACTCTGTCTGCATATCTACTCAAGTGACACCATCATAGGACTTAACCACTTCAGCCGCATCATCAGGGGCTCGTTCACATGCACATCTAACACTGTTATATATGCCATCATGTGCTAGCAATGCCCCTCTGCCACATACATTGGCCAACCTGAACAATTTCTATGCAAAAGAATAAATGGATACAGATCTGATATCAGGAATCATAACATTCAAAAACCAGCAGGATAATGCTTCAGTCTCCCTGGTCACTGAATAATAGACTTAAAAGTGACAATTCTTCAACAAAAAAAATTGAAAACCAGACTCCAAAGAGAAACTGCAGAACTGGAATTAATTTGCAAATTGGACACCATCAAATTAGGCCTGAATAAAGACTGGGAGTGGATAGGTCATTGCACTTAACTAAATACATTTGTTAGTCTCTAAGGTGCCATGAGTACTCCTCTTTGTTTTTACAAAAACTGATTTCCCCTTGCTAAATACTCACACCTTCTTCTCAGCTGTTTGAAATTGGCCACCTTGTTTACATTGGCCTCAGTAGCACTATAAAAATGATTTCCACTCCTTCATGTCAACTGTTCAGAGTAGCCCACTTCCAAATTCAGTGAATTGGCTCATTAGCACAGACCCCCCACTTGGTAAGGCAACTCCCATCTTTTCATATGTTGTATATTTATACGTCCCTACTGTATGTTCACCTCTGTGCGTCTGACGAAGTGGGTTTTACCCATGAAAGCTTATGCCCAAATAAATTTGTTAGTCTCTAAGGTGTCACAAGGACTTCTCATTGTTTTTGCTGATACAGACTCACACGGCTTCCACTCTAAAATCTGCTGTACTGTTGGTGATCAAAGAGCCTGGAGAAGCTGGATCACCAGCAAAGCAGTGTGAAACAGAGCCAGCCCAGATGAGGGTTAGAGGGGTGTAGCAGTTCTCATGGCTTCTAGACTGCACACCAGGGGTGACAACCCATCAGACTCATACCCTCTGGAGCCCAAATGTGTCCGCAAAGCACCTATGATGCAAGTAAGGGAGTAGGGACTGTAGCCCAAATAGGAGATACAGTTGTAGAAGTGGTTTGGTTCATTTACCAATATCTTCTCACCTGAGCAGCACCCTGCAATAGCCCCAGGGCCACAGATCAGGTAAATAGCATGACTGTTCCCTCGTAAAATGTAGGATGCCTTGTGAGATGAACTCCAGGTCATTTTAGCCCTGGGAGAGGTGGAGGAATCGCACAGTGAGTGGAGAAGTCTCATTGTTCTAGCCCTGACCCAGGATATCATAACCCGTTTCTGCATCCATTCGCAAAAGATCAGCACAGAGAGTAGATTATTATTAGAACACGTGGTAGCTGTCAGACATATATTCAACTTGAAACTTCACAAAGGCTCCCTGGCAAATAACATTGATGCCAGAATCCTGGGAGAAGAAAGCCTTTTACACTCTCTTTGTCTTGAATAAATGCAGAATCGGGTAATTTGGCCTCTACAGGGTGACACTCATTTTTCAGAGGTAATGGACTGGATATTACAACTGCATAGGCAGTATGAAACAGTACACTGCTACGATAAACTGAAAATGGTTTTTGGTCGCGGCTTTTGTGGTAGCATACTCACACATTGTACAGATGGCAGTACATTACACACAGAACAGACAGCCATTGTCATTTGCTACACTGAACAGTCTGCAAGACACAGTTTGCTCTGAAAATCTAAGCCCCTGTTCTCGGCAAATCATTTATTTTCTCCCGGGAGTGATTCTCAGGCTGAAGTTCTCCAGGGTCCATTTTCTGCTCTTCCGGCTGCTCACACAGAGTCCAGGGAATTGTACAGGAGTCCTGGCCAATTTGAAAATCCACAGGGATTGTACAGGGGAATCATAAAGGTCGCTGTGCAGAACTCCGAGTGTCAGATATGTGACATTCATACACTGATTCTCAAGACTGTGCCTTGCTGTTGCAGTAAAAAGATTTCCTCTCTCTGCTGCGTGGAATTTTGGTGAGTTGACTGTTTCTGCATTAAAGTGAGTGGTAAGGGCTCAGGAAGGTTTCCAGGGTTCAAATCAAGAACCAGCTGGGCAGGAATTCACCAGCACGGTGACTTGAATTGTTTAAAAAAAGTACTGTCAGAAAAAACAAGGGATTTCCCTGGAAAAATTGGAACTACAAATAGATTGGAAATAGTTTAGACAAATATTTGCATTTAAGTTCAATTTGTTTTCTCTTACTGTGTCCTTCTATCTTTCTCAGTAACTTTTTTTTTTTTTGAGCTGTATGTTTTTTCCTGTGGTTCGCTCAAGTTTTCCAATTCAGAAACCTCAGTGCCCTTTTTGGAAGTGCAGCTAAAGCTTCTGCAGTGGGTATCTGTGTTACCAGAGGGTTCACAATAAGAATAGGCCACACACTGGGTATATTCTACTCTCTGATTCTGCCTTCACTGGGTCACTTCAGATTGACATTGACCTCCCTGAGAGCAAAATCAAGGCCCCTTTGTTTTGAAACTCCCAATTTTCATTCCTAATCTCAGAATGCCACATGAACTGGGGGTTCCCTCAGACTCACTCAGCACCCTAACAGAACAGCGCTCTCTGCAGGAGGACCCAAAGCCGTGAATTTCACAGCCAGGAGCCAAAAGTTAAACGTTCAGGGTGAATCTGAACCCTTTGAGATCCAAGGAAAAATTCCTAAGTGAGCCAAAAGTTTGCTCTAAATCCACATGTAGTGACTTAAATCAATGCCCTGATTTACATCGGCCATGAGCCTCCAGTGACTTCATCTGGAGTCACCCCGGAGGCCTCTAAGGACGGATGAGCTTGTTCAGACCCAAGAAGAACTGACAGGACAGTTGCTTAAATCTCAAATTCACAGACTTAAAGCTTCAAAACAATTAGGATAACCATTTTTTTCAAGGAGGAGTAGAGGGAGAGAAACCCTTCATCTCCATTTCTGGAGAGGATGAGAAGCATTAGAGGTTGTGTTGCAAATGTTACCTGGGGAGGTCCAGGAACACACAGTGTGTGCGGTGAATGCAGGCAGGACTGCAGAACATGTAGTATTCAGATCACAGTGGCATGGAGTCCTGAAACTATGCAGCATGGGGAACGGACGTCCTCCAAAGAGGCATCATGAGGCCTCCTGGGTCTAGGGGGTGTCTGAAAATGCAATGAAAAGTGGGCAACACTCTAGCACAGGGGTAGGCAACTTATTGCACGGGTGCTGAAGGAAGCATGCGAGCTGATTTTCAGTGGCACTCACACTGCCCAAGTCCTGGCTACCTGTCCGGGGGCTCTGCCTTTTAACTTAATTTTAAATGAAGCTTCTTAAATGTTTAAAAAAACTTATTTACTTTACATACAGCAATAGTTTAGTTATATATTATAGACTTATAGAAAGAGAACCTCTAAAAATGTTAAAATTATTACTGGCACGCAAAATCTTAAATCACAGTGAATAATGAAGACACAGCACAGCACTTCTGAAAAGTTGCCAACCCTTGCTCTAACTGATGGTCTCTGACACCATCTCCCATCCAGCCCATACTACCTTCCATGAGAAAGCCCACTACAGTTTTGTGGCAACATCAGCAATTGCCAACACAGAAAAGCAGCCTCAGGAAGGGGTATCAGGGTTTCTAACTTGCCGCAGTACATTAAAGCTTTGTGTCTTTTTAAAGAAAAGTTGCTCAGACTGGCTCCTTTTAATCCCACCTCTTCTCCAGCTCCTGCTAGGTCTGTCCATCTCTCCTTCTCTGCACAGGCTGAGCTGCAGCCAGGGTTCCCTTTGCCCCCAGAAAGGCAGTTTAGTCTCATCTCCCCTTTTTCCCCGGTGCAGGCAGACACTGAATTTAACCTCGTCTGAGGAGATAGTTCTGTGAGCTGTTGCTGTGGTGCATGGCACCTGCTTTTGGTCCTGGGTGAGGGGTATCACTGTGTGGCAGGGATAGAAGTTCTGGGGGTGGGGGATCTCCGTGGACAGGTGACCAGTACCAGGGGCTGTGTGGAAAGGAGAGGGGTGTACAGAGACAGGCTGGCCATGCTGGAGGCTGTGGGGGCAGGTGGAGGGTGTACACAGAAAATTAGGCACTGCTGAGGGTTGTGGAGGCATGCGGGGGATGTGCAGTGACAGGTGAGTAGCACTGAAGCTTTTTGAGTGCTGTGACAGTCTACAGCTTGGGGGAGCGTACTGTAACCCCCATATTCCTCATTTTCAGATATAAAGCATGCCTTGTACAGTATCAAGGGAAACGTTATGATCTGCTGAAAGTCATGTCTTTATCCATATATGTATCATTAATGTATATGGGGCAATGAGAGTTCTGTTGAACTGTGGTCACTAAAACATGCTGTAAGTTGGGGAATCAGCTAGATATTAGCCCCCACCCTGAGGCAACAGCAGGGAAAGGAACCAACACCCAGGCAGGGTGTCAAACAACCCATCAACAGGCATTGTCCAGCAAGGGAGCTCCAATGCAATGACTCACCTGCCTGAGGCACCACAAAGGGAATTGCTAAACTTTGCTTGGGGAGACTCAGCAATGCCCCCCAGACATGCCTCGACGTGTGCTCCTGAAGCACATGGACTGAGGGTATAAAACAGACAGAGTGGACACATACTGGGCCCTTCTCTTGCCCCAAACTTCGCTGCTAGCACCGAAGACATTGAGAAGAAAACAAGACTCCAACAGGCAGATTGGCCCAGGTTTAAGAAATCAACCTGTATATTAAGGACTGCAATATCCAGTGGGGTGAGAAAAACTGCTTCATCTCGATGTTGCCCAGTCTAATAGGGTTGAGAGTTTAGACTGCATTTTTTTTTAATTTCGGTAACCACTCTGACATTTTGCCTGTCACTTAACATCACTTAACATCTGTCTTTTTAGTTAACAAATGTGCTGTTTATTCTACCTGAAGCAGTGTGTTTGGTTTGAAGTGTGTAAGAGACTTCCCTGGGGATAACAAGCCTGGTGCATATCAATTTCTTTGTTAAATTGATGAACTCATATAAGCTTGCAGTTTCCTGTGGGCATAACTGGACACTGCAAGACAAAGATTCCAATGGTTGTGTCTGAGACTGAAGATATTGGCTAATGTCATTCACTTGCACGATCCAAGGGACAGTTTACATGGCAGAGGCTGTGCATGAACAGCCCAGGAGTGCGGGGTTCTCACTGCAGAGCAGGGTCAGTCTGGCTCCAAGAGTCAAGGCTTGGAGTGACCTAGCAGATCACCGGTCCAGATGACACCAGAGGGGAACGTCACAGAGTTGCAGAGCGGCATGTTGATGGACAGGTGGACAGTGCTGCTGAAATAATTTTTTTCTGTATGATTGCTGATCCCAGGTTTGGGACTTTTCCTGGTATAGAGTGTGTTTGGGGAGCTTCAGAGTCTCTTTGCTCTGGCAAGTCACAAAACTGCAGCCTGGGTGACAGAACCTTTACTCAGTTTTGTTCCCAATTGTTGTTGTTATGTAGCTTCAGGCATTTCATTGCTAGAAATAACCACTGATATTTTGTGACAATGTACCCCATATTGATCATAGTGATATCATTATAATATGATTACATGATTATAGCATAATTATAGTATAATTATGACACATTTTATGCAAGAGGGGTCATTATCTGATTCATATGCATGTATGATTTTTGTCTGCAGTTATGAATATTGACTACTTATCTGTATTGCAAATGCAGTTACAACTGGGTAAGGACCACTAGGCAGTATGATTTCAGTCTAGATAGCCGATTGGGACGGGCCTATTCAGAGCAATGAGTCATTGGAGGAAACAATACGCATTAAGAGAAACTTATCTCCCACCAGATGAGGCTGTCTGAAGCATTCTCAGACAGCCTATACATAATGGATGCTATGACTTTACAAGGGCATGTCACCAGGCCAGAGAACTCTGGGCTCCATCTGTAATTTTCCCACAAACTAATCTGGAAACCAAGTTTTGAAACACATGGTTCCCGTCAGATGCTTAAGTTATATAAAGCAGGGAGTGACATCATTGGTGGTTCTTCACTCCCCACTCAAGAAGACTCCTAGAAGTTAATAGCTATAAAATATTTACTGTACTATTTGTTATAAAGTGTGTAACTCCCTCGCTGTGCTTCTCTCCCTTGATAGGCATATTGAGCATTTCTGAGTCATATCAACACATCAACCACTTCATGGCAGCTTTCAGCTTCACCCCCTCTGACCCTACAATGTTCATCTTAATGGGCATCCCCAGCCTGGAGGCTGCCCACATCTGGATTTCCATCCCTTTCTCTACATTCTACATTATAAGCTTGTTGGGAAATTTCACTCTTCTGTGTGTTGTACGTAAGGAGCAGACTCTGCACAAGCCGATGTACCTGCTGCTCTGCATGCTGGCAGTCACAGACATCGCCACACCTACCTTCGTAGTGCCAAAGGCACTGGCCATATTTTGGTTCAATTTAAAAGGCATTACTATGGCTGGCTGCCTTACTCAGATGTTCTTCCTTCACACAGTTTCTGTTATGCACTCAGCCACCCTCGTGACAATGGCTTTTGATCGCTATGTTGCCATATATAACCCTCTGAGATATGCCACCATCCTCAGCAATGCACTAATAGCTAAGCTTGGGCTTATAGGTCTGATAAGAGCTGTTTTCTACATTCTGCCTCTACCTTTGCTCCTGAGCAGGCAGCCATTCTGTGCTGACCGCATTATCCCCCACACGCAATGCGAGTACATAGCTGTGGTCAAGATTGCATGTGGGGACATTACAGTCATTAGGATATATAGCTTGATGCTAATGTTTGTAGTTTTGGGGTTTGACCTGACGCTCATTGTCCTGTCCTACGGTCTGATCATCAGGGCCATCCTCAGAATCTCCTCTAAGAAAGCTCACCAGAAAGCTTTCAACACTTGCACAACCCACATCTGTGTGATGCTGACATATTACACCCCTAGCATCTTCTCCATTTTCACATACCGGCTTGGTCAAAACATCACTCCCCATGTTCACATCATCTTGGCTGACCTCTATCTCCTCATCCCTCCCATGCTCAACCCGATCATTTATGGAATCAGAACCAAAGAGCTTCGTGACAAAGTAGGCAAATACATCTGCTGCAGAAGGTGATCGCCTGGGGCCACTCACTTGAAACCTCTATTACAAGAGGGGGAAAGCATATTTCCTCATTAATCAAGGGTGCCCTGTCCCAATCTGGTTGAGCTCAGCATTGTGGAAGTTCACAGTCTGAGAAGTTCCTCCCACACAATATATTATCACTCCATCACTCAGCATGGCTTTTTCCATTGCTGAGTTACCTCTCTCTGAGCATCACTTGGCCTCTTTCATTGTCACCCATCAGCCTCCATCCCCACACACCCTTTTACTCAGCCTTTCCGTGACGCTTAGACTATGTCTACACTAACACGGTAAGTGAACCTACTCTACACAATTCCAGCTACGGGAATAAGGTATCTGGAGTCGATGTACCTTGGGTAAAGTTACTGCAGGGTCTACACTGTGGGAGGGGGAGGGGGGTTGACAAGAGAAAATCTCCCCTTGACTTATCTTACTCTTCTTTTTACTAGACCCACTAAATCGACCACCCGTGGATCGATCTCAGAGCATCGATCCCAAATGAGTGTAGACCTGACCTGAGACTACCATTAGATACTGAAACATTTTGAGGCACAGTAGTTTTCCATTAGTTCCTGTGTAGTCATGGTTGTTTTCAATTTTACACACAGAAGCTACACTTTCACATAACCAAAAGAGAAAAAGAAAGAATCAGCAACGCTGAAGTTCTTTGTCAAATATACGGTGATTTGGTGAGCAAAATGTACCTGATTTTTCTATGTTGAATCCGTCACATAACCTGGAGGATAAACCTAATGTTTCTACTGGAAAGTCCTTATACAGGAAAACTGCTGTAGGAATTGAAGACATTCTACTAGAGCTTACTGGTGAGAGTTGTGAAACCGTGTGTTTTTGATAACTGGACTGTGATATTTAACTACTACAGCATCTTTGAGTAAAAATAACTTACCTCTTTGCACAGTTGATTTTGGAGTGGAACAGACTATGAACTTTCCTTGTGTCCCAGAGATGGCTCTTTGTGATGTCCGTGTGTCCACAAAGCAGGGTTTCTTGTTTTCGTGAACCTTTCCCATTTTTTTGTTCATTGTTCTTGTGACAGGTTAGATCCCAGAACCCCCCTTGGAAGACAATCCAGACAATCCAGGAAGTTTTTGAAAGTGTAGGGGACAATTTCCTGGTCCAAGTGCTGGAGGAACCATATAGAGGCAGAGCTCCTCTTGACCTACTGCTGACAAACAGAGAAGAGTTAGTAGGGGAAGCAAAAGTGGATGGGAAGCTGGGAGGCAGTGACCATGAGATGGTAGAGTTCAGGATCCTGACACAAGGAAGAAAGGAGAGCAGCAGAATACGGATCCTAGACTTCAGAAAAGCAGACTTTGACTCCCTAAGGGAGCTGATGGGCAGGATCCCCTGGGAAAATAACATGAGGGGAAAGGATTCCAGGAGAGCTGGCTGTATTTTAAAGAATACTAATTGAAGTTGCAGGAAAAAAAAATCGCAATGTGTGAGAAGAATAGTAAATGTGGCAGGTGACCAGCTTGACTTAACAGTGAAATCCTTGCTGATCTTAAATGCAAAAAAGAAACTTACAAGAAGTGGAAGATTGGTGAGGGAGGAGTATAAAAATATTGCTCAGGCATGCAGGAGTGAAATCAGGAAGGCCAAATCACACTTGGAGTTGCAGCTAGCAAGAGATGTTAAGAGTAACAAGAAGGGTTTCTTCAGGTATGTTAGCAACAAGAAGAAAGTCAAGGAAAGTGTAGGCCCCTTACTGAACGAGGAAGGCAACCTAGTGACAGAGGATGTGGAAAAAGCTAATGTACACAATCCTTTTTTTGCCTTTGTCTTCACAAACAAGATCAGCTCCCAGACTGCTACAGGAGAGTAGCGTAGCTGAAGTTTATGTATCTTAGATTGAATTACTTCGCCTCTTCATGGCATGGGATCGACGGCTGCCGCTCCCCCGTCAACTCACCTTCCACCTCTCACCCTGGTGGAGTTCCGGAGTGAACAGGGAGCATGTTTGGGAATTGAGGCATCGCATCTAGAAGAGACGCGATACATCGATCCCCGATTGATCGATCACTAACAGCTGATACAGTGGGTAATGGAGCCATACCCTCAGGGAGGGACCTTTGTACACTTGTTCAGGGGGAGATTCTTCCCTGGAGCAGCCAGTATCAGCTCTGATCTCCTCCTTCATCTGCCACACAACAAGCTACTCCCTTGCCTTTTTGCCCTTCTCAAGCACTTCTCTTGAGACTTGATTTGTCTGACCCATTTTTCTGATAATTTAATTGATCAACATTTGGCTTCTTTGAACTCAATTTGAAATGTAGCTACAAGTTTAGTGGCTTTGGGAAATAATTCTGCTGCTTTGTATAGGTCTGCGCCTCTGGATTGTAGCAGTTTTGAAACTGCATTTACCGTGTCCAGAATCTATTTTTGGAGCACAATGAGAAAAACAAAACTAAAGTTTTCCATTTATTTCTATAATGCTGAAGGTTCATAAAATTCAGTGGCATTTTATCTCATGGGGAATTATTTCTGTGGGTGCCTTCATTGTGTCTAAATAGTGAATCTGAGAGGAAGGAGTGATTCACACTAGTTGTTGATCAGTTGTGTAGTCAATTGCTTGACCAAGCTTTCATTTGTTCTGAAATGGGTCCAAGAGGCCCACTAAAGAATGTCAGGTTTACTGCTCTAACCCCATAATAAAACAGTACAGGAAATAGCCTTTATTCAATACCGGTCTCTAGGAAGCCGTCTTGTGCTGTGATGTTACATTCACCTTATGAAGAAAGAATGTGTCTCCAAAGTTACACATTTCAGATTTTATCATTTATATGACGATTTGGCAAGTTACACATTTCTTTAAATGTCACTAAAACACACCCATCTGTTCTCCCAGTTCCCTAAAGTATGTGGGACGCTGTAGCCCGTAAGGCCAACTTGCTATCTTGCTGTATTGCATAATGTGTGGGGTTTTTTCCACTGGTTTGATTGATTATAAAATTTTGGGGGGTTTGTTTATCCTGAATTGCAGTATATGTTATTCATAATAGTTATTCATAATATTTGGCCAAAACGCAAGGAACCTAAAGGCCTGTATCTTGTATGATTAAGTAGATCAAGTTAATAGAAGTGCTTGTAACCTTTGGCATAGATAAATGGCCTACCGGTTACCCCTCTTGACTTTGGGGAGCTGAATAGGGAATGGAACAAATAACTGAATATGTTTACCCTAGTTCTGGAAAAGACCCATCCCCATCATCATATAAGGTGTTTTCTTCTCACTTAGTTAGTTATAGAGGTGTAAAAGAAAGACTCAAAGATCACTGTCTGTGGAATGGCCTTCTCTTACTGTGACAGGCTAAGGCCTTCAGCTAAGATGTAGTTAGGCAGCCATACACTGGGAACTGTGCTCCTGTCTCTACAGGTGTCTGTTAACTCTGCTTCTGACTCTAAACCCTGTTGTGCTAAATAATTTTTAACCACCTTAACTAATTTACAACACTTCAGCAGCCCCTGCTGAAACAGCACCAAATTTGAGAGATTACTGGCAGCTTCCCATACTGCTGCCCTTACTTCAAACCTCTCACAAGTGGACTGAAGTGCCTCCTTTCCCTGGAAGGCATTCAGTCCCCATGGGCAGGGACCTTCTTCCACTACCCACATACCAAAGGAGGGTGGGCTCCTCAGCCACACCCCATCCCTCTGGGTCCCCTAACACTTCCTCCATTTCCTTTTTAATCTCATCCCAGGCTGACCCCTGCTCCTGGTATGGGCCCTGGTTCTTCCTTTTCCATTTATCCAAAAAATCCTTTACCCTGGCTTGCCAGAACCAGCAACTACCATCACGAGAGTTCGCTATACCCCCTCCAAGCAGCTGTGCGGACTGTTGGGGATGAGATAATTGTACACCAAATAACATCAGGGATGAGATAATTGATAGTAATACTTATGAATATCTGTCAGAACACGTTAACCTCTAGATCTGGACATAGTAAGTTGGTACGAGATTAAGGCAGTACAAGGACCCTCTGAGAAGGCAAACAGCCATGAAGGATGGTGACTCTTTCTAATCTTCTATGAAGCTATCAGCTCACCTTTGCAAGGTATTTATAGAAACAATTTTTTTTATCAACATATTCATCTATACATCAAATAACAAATGACAGTGTTTGTTAGATACCTACTACAGATTACATTAAAAAAAAAAGCTACGAGCCTCAGCAGGAGTGTCTTCATATTAGCAACAAAGCTATGAAACGATAATCAAATTCAAAATAAAAACCTAAGTACTGGTACTAGTATCCAGGGCCAGCTTTAGGCCAATTCAACCAATTCCCCTGAATCGAGCCCCATGCCTAAGAGAGCCCCGCGCGCAAGCACCGGTTCGGCGTACCAGCAAGAGCCAGTGCACTATACCGGGATGGCCTGGCTTCCCCAGGGGGAAATTTAAAGGGTGTGGGGCTCCCAAGAGCGGCTGGAGCTCCAGGCCCTTTAAGTTGCTACCAGAGCCCCACTGATGGAGGCCTGGGGTAGGGCTGCAGGGCTCTGGGGCCTATTTAAAAAGTCTGGGGCTCCCGTTGCTTCTACCACTTCAGCCCTTTAAATAGACACCAGAACCCAGCCTCTTCCCCAGGGCTCCCGCGGCTATTTAAAGGACCGTGGCAGTAGAAGGAGGGGAGGCCCGTGCCCTTTAAATAGCCCCCGAGCGCCAGGCTGCTGCTGCTACCCCTGTGGGGGACGGAGGAGAAGGGGGCACTTACCGTACAGAGTGGGCTGTGCCCCCTGTACTCGCACCCCCTGCTCACGCCAGCCCCGCATTTCCTGCCTGGCCCTCACCAGCCCCTGCCCACAGCCAGCCCTGCACCTCCTGCCTGCAGCCAGCCCATCTCCAGCCAGCCCCGCACCCCCTGCCCACAGCCAGCCCCTGCTACACCCCCTGCCCTGTCTCCAGCCCACCCCTGCCGCACCCTCCCTGCGGCCCTGCCCGAAGCCAGGCAGCCCCCCACACACCTCTGTCTCCAGACACTCCTGCACCCTCGGCCTTGTCTCTAGCCAACCCCCGCCTCACCTTGCTGCCTGAAGCCAGCCAGTCCCGCACTCCTCTGTCTCCAGCCCTGCCAACCCATGCTGCACCCCCTGTTGCCCTGCCTGAAGCTAGCCCACCCCACGCACCCCTGTCTCCAGCCAGCCCCGCACCCCTTGCTCTGCCTGAAGCCAGACCCTACCTCCAGTCAGCCCCTGCCCTGCCTCCAGCCAGCCCCATGTTCACTGGTGCCCTGCAGTTCCCAGGGCAGTAACCCTGCACACTTGCTTCAATGAAGAGGGCAGGGAGCAGCTAAGACCCACACATGTACACACCCTAGGGTAACCAGACAGCAAGAGTGAAAAAATTGGGAAGGAGGTGGAGAATAATAGGCTTCTACATAAGAAAAAAAAACCAAAATTGGAACTCTCCCTATAAAACAGGACACACTAGCACATCCCCAGGGAGCTCATTTCTAGTTCAGGCTCATCTTTTTTTAAAAGAACTTTAGGTAGGGTTAACATACATCTGTATTTTCCCCGACATGTCAGTCTTTTTGGTTCTTAAATTGCCTCCTGGAGGTATTTTTAAAATTTAAAATTTAAAAATTCCTCCCGGGAAAACACGGACATGTGGTAATCCTATCAGTACAAAAAATACATACTGTGGCACATCCCTTAAATCAGAACTTTTCACAGGGAACTGGTTGCTAAGAAATGAAAGGCTTTTTTTTTTTTTTACTTTTTTTTTAGTCATCCCTGCCGGGGCCCCACCGAAAATGTTCGATTTGGGCCCCGCATTTCCTAAAGCTGGCCCTGCTGGTATCCTGATTGTGGCGTGGCAGGTGTTTCACAGAAAAATGGTGAATAACCCAAAAGGAGCCTAAAATATGTGTACTGTGAAAACAACAATAACATTATTACATTATTTATTTCTCATTCCATTCAAAGACTGTAGTCAATGTCCATATTTTGAGATGAATTAGTTTGTTATTGTTAGTCTCTAAAAGGCAACATTCCATTGTTGCTTTCTTTGTTGGAAGTAGAGTGCTTGTGCTGCTCGTCATACTCGTCGGCAGTGACCAGTGCGATCATTTCTTCCCCTGCTCATAGAATATTTTGTGTTTTTGCATGTCCTCCCTAACATGAAGAATCATAGAATCATAGAATATCAGGGTTGGAAGGGACCTCAGGAGGTGTCTAGTCCAACCCCCTGCTCAAAGCAGAACCAGTTCCCACTAAATCATCCCAGCCAGGGCTTTGTCAAGCCTGATCTTATAAAGCTGCAAGGAAGGATATTCCACCACTTCCCTAGGGAACTCATTCCGGTGCTTCATCACCATCCTAGTGAAAAAGTTTTTCCTAATATCCAATTTAAACCTCCCTGTAGCGGGGTGGACCCCCCACTCCTGCCCTGAAGAGTTAAAAACAGGCCTGGGAAGGGTTTGTGGCTGCAGAAAGCAGCTTTTAGGCTGCACTGATTGGGGGAAGAGACTTCAGCTAGAGGCACGTCCCACACAGGCTCAGCTAACCCTATAAAAGCAGAGAAGCCAGGCACCGAGAAAGTCTGCCTCTGCCCGTAGAGGGAGCTGGGCCTGGTTGCAGGGAGCTAGACTAGAATACCTTAGTGGAGCAGGGCTGGGGAAAGGCAGAGGAGCTGGGGAGGTCCAGACTGGAAAGCCCCAGGCTGTGGACTAGCAGAAGGCAAAGAGATACTAGGGGTGGCAGAGGGCAGCCCAGGGGTAGGCCAAGGCAGCAGGTCCAAACCCAACCTTGCCAGTGATGAACAGGCTAGTACTTCAGTCTGCCCCAGGGTGTGGGGCTAGACGATGACTGGCAGTAGCCTGATACTGAGGTGATGTGGGGATAGTGGTGGGGGTTCACTGAAGAGGGGAGATCCTGAGAGAAAGGAGTTACTGCCAGGGAGCAGCACCCCATGTAAAAGGGCACCAGGTCCAAGGAGGGACATAGAGGGCAAAGGACAGGCAGATCACCAGCCTGCAGAGGGCACTTCGGAGCTGGAATGAGCTAATTCCCAGAAGTAACCAGCAGGAGGCAATGAAGGGGTGAGTCTGCACCTCTACATTTCCCCACTGCAACTTGAGACCATTGCTCCGTGTTCTGTCATCTGGTACCACTGAGAACAGTCTAGATCCATCCTCTTTGGAACCCCCTTTCAGGTAGCTGAAAGCAGCAGGACTCCACTGGCCATCACATACAGCCCCCAGCTAAAACCCCTCCAACACATTATCAAGGATCTACAACCCATCCTGGACAATGATCCCACACTATCACAGGCCTTGGGTGGCAGGCCAGTCCTTGCCCACAGACAACCTGCCAACCTGAAACATATTCTCACCAGTAACTGCACACTGCACCATAATAACTCTAGCTCAGGAACCAATCCATGCAACAAACCTCGATGCCAACTCTGCCCACATATCTACACCAGCGGCACCATCACAGGACCTAACCAGATCAGCCACACCATCACTGGTTCATTCACCTGCACATCCACCAATGTAATATACGCCATCATATGCCAGCAATGCCCCTCTGCTATGTACATCGGCCAAACTGGACAGTCTCTACAGAAAAGGATAAATGGACACAAATCAGACATTAGGAATGGCAATATACAAAAACCTGTAGGAGAGCACTTCAACCTCCCTGGCCACACTATAGCAGACCTTAAGGTGGCCATCCTGCAGCAAAAAAACTTCAGGACCAGACTTCAAAGAGAAACTGCTGAGCTTCAGTTCATCTGCAAATTTGACACCATCAGCTCAGGATTGAACAAAGACTGTGAATGGCTTGCCAATTACAGAACCAGTTTCTCCTCTCTTGTTTTTCACACCTCAACTGCTAGAACAGGGCCTCATCCTCCCTGATTGAACTGATCTCATTATCTCTAGCTTGCTTGCTAGCATATATATACCTGCCCCTGGAAATTTCCACTACATGCATCTGAGGAAGTGGGTATTCACCCACGAAAGCTCATGCTCCAAAACGTCTGTTAGTCTATAAGGTGCCACAGGATTCTTTGCTGCTTTTACAGATCCAGACTAACACGGCTACCCCTCTGATACAAATCCCCCCTCATTCTTTTCTTCTGCAGACTAAACAATCCCAGTTCCCTCAGCATCTCCTCATAAGTCATGCGCTCCAGCCCCTTAATCATTTTTGTTGCCCTCAGCTGGACTCTTTCCAAGTTTTCCACATCACTCTTGTATTGTGGGACCCAAAACTGGACCCAGTACTCCAGATGAGGCCTCACCAATGTCAAATAGAGGGGAATGATCACATCCCTCAATCTGTTGTCAATGCCCCTACTTATACAGCCCCAAATGCCGTTAGCCTTCTTGGCAACAAGGGCACACTGTTGACTCACATCCAGCATCTCGTCCACTGTAACCCCTAGGTCCTTTTCTCATAGACTCATAGACTCATAGACTCTAGGACTGGAAGGGACCTCGAGAGGTCATCGAGTCCAGTCCCCTGCTCTCATGGCAGGACCAAATACTGTCTAGACCATCCCTGATAGACATTTATCTAACCTACTCTTAAATATCTCCAGCGATGGAGATTCCACAACTTCCCTAGGCAATCTATTCCAGTGTTTAACTACCCTGACAGTTAGGAACTTTTTCCTAATGTCCAACCTAAATCTCCCTTGCTGCAGTTTAAGCCCATTGCTTCTTGTTCTATCATTGGAGGCTAAGGTGAACAAGTTTTCTCCCTCCTCCTGATGACACCCTTTTAGATACCTGAAAACTGCTATTAGGTCCCCTCTCAGTCTTCTCTTTTCCAAACTAAACAAACCCAATTATTTCAGCCTTCCTTTTAGGTCATGTTCTCAAGACCTTTAATCATTCTTGTTGCTCTTCTCTGGACCCTCTCCAATTTCTCCACATCTTTCTTGAAATGCGGTGCCCAGAACTGGACACAATACTCCAGTTGAGGCCTAACCAGCGCAGAGTAAAGCGGAAGAATGACTTCTCATGTCTTGTTTACAACACACCTGTTAATGCATCCCAGAATCATGTTTGCTTTTTTTGCAACAGTATCACACTGTTGACTCATATTAAGCTTGTGGTCCACTTTGACCCCTAGATCTCTTTCTGCCATAATCCTTCCTAGACAGTCTCTTCCCATTCTGTATGTGTGAAACTGATTGTTCCTTCCTAAGTGGAGCACTTTGCATTTATCTTTATTGAACTTCATCCTATTTACCTCAGACCATTTCTCCAATTTGTCCAGATCATTTTGAATTTTGACCCTGTCCTCCAAAGCAGTTGCAATCCCTCCCAGTTTGGTATCGTCCGCAAACTTAATAAGCGTACTTTCTATGCCAACATCTAAATCGTTGATGAAGATATTGAACAGAACCGGTCCCAAAACAGACCCCTGCGGAACCCCACTTGTTATACTTTTCCAGCAGGATTGGGAGCCATTAACAACTACTCTCTGAGTGCGGTTATCCAGCCAGTTATGCACCCACCTTATAGTAGCCCCATCTAAATTGTACTTTCCTAGCTTATCTATAAGAATATCATGCGAGACTGTATCAAATGCCTTACTAAAGTCTAGGTATATCACATCCACCGCTTCTCCCTTATCCACAAGGCTCGTTATCCTATCAAAGAACGCTATCAGATTAGTTTGACACGATTTGTTCTTTACAAATCCATGCTGGCTATATCCTATCACCTTACCACCTTCCAAGTGTTTGCAGATGATTTCTTTAATTACCTGCTCCATTATTTTCCCTGGCACAGAAGTTAAACTAACTGGTCTGTAGTTTCCTGGGTTGTTTTTATTTCCCTTTTTATAGATGGGCACTATATTTGCCCCCTTCCAGTCTTCTGGAATCTCCCCCATCTCCCATGATTTCCCAAAGATAATAGCTAGAGGCTCAGATACCTCTTCCATTAACTCCTTGAGTATTCTAGGATGCATTTCATCAGGCCCTGGTGACTTGCAGGCATCTAACTTTTCTAAGTGATTTTTTACTTGCTCTTTCCTTATTTTCTCTTCTAAACCTACCCTCTTCCCGTAAGCATTCACTATATTAGACATTCCTTCAGACTTCTCAGTGAAGACCGAAACAAAGAAGTTATTAAGCATCTCTGCCATTTCCAGGTCTCCCGTTACTGTTTCCCCCTCCTCATTGAGCAGTGGGCCTATGTCATAAACAGATAGCTAAGGGTTAATGTCTCTTTCACCTGAAACACCTGACCAGAGAACCAATCAGGAAACCGGATTTTTTTTCAACTTTAGGTGGAGGGAATTGTGTCTCTGAGTCTTTTGTCTGCCTGCCTGCTTTCTCTGAGCTTTGGAGAAGTACTTTCTACTTTCTAGTCTTCTGTTTCTAAGTGTAAGGACAAAGAGATCAGATAGTAAGTTCTATGGTTTCTTTTCTTTGGTATTTGCATGAATATAAGTGCTGGAGTGCTTTGATTTGTATTCTTTTTGAATAAGGCTGTTTATTCAATATTCTTTTAAGCAATTGACCCTGTGTTGTATCATCTTAATACAGAGAGAACATTTGTATTTTTTCTTTCTTTTTTATATAAAGCTTTCTTTTAAGACCTGTTGGAGTTTTTCTTTACTTCAGGGAAATTGAGTCTGTACTCACCAGGGAATTGGTGGGAGGAAGAAATCAGGGGAGGTCTGTGTGTGTTGAATTGGCTAGCCTGATTTTGCATTCCCTCTGGGGAATAGGAAAGTCCTTTTGTTCCCAGGACTGGGGAACGGAGAGGGGGAATCACTCTGTGTAGTTTCACAGAGCTTGTGTCTGTGTATCTCTCCAGGAGCACCTGGAGGGGGGAAGGGAAACAGGATTATTTCCCTTTGTTGTGAGACTCAAGGGATTTGGGTCTTGGGGTCCCCAGGGAAGGTTTTTCAGGGGGACCAGAGTGCCCCAAAACACTCTAATTTTTTGGGTGGTGGCAGCAAGTACCAGGTCCAAGCTGGTAACTAAGCTTGGAGGCTTTCATGCTAACCCCCATATTTTGGACGCTAAGGTCCAAATCTGGGAATAAGGTTGTAACATGAGTGGCAGCAGCGGGATCTAGACAGAATCCAGAAGCCAGCAGGAATATTATATTTTTCTTTTCTCTGCTAAGGGCTTTTTAGCAGAGAGAAACAGTTTGGTTTTAAAAGGGAACCAGAGAGAATTTTTTTTTTCTGCTCTCTCTGGCAGTGTGTGCCTTGCATGTTAAGCAAGAAACTGTTAAGGGTCTTTTGTCATGCAATAGCCCTCCCATTAGGAGGCAAGTACCAGCACTTATATGCATGCAAATAAAGTGGTTTTTCAGGTTTACTTAACATTGAAGATTAGCTAAAGGCACTGTTGCTAGGCAGACTTCAGGAGGCAACAGAGCCTGCAGTTCAAAAGAGAAACACCGGAGGGCACCCCAACACAAGAAAACAGGAACCATGTCTACCAGGACAAAAATGGAGGCCGAAGACCAATTCAAAGAAGCTGAACACAGGCGACAGATGGAGATAAAAGAAAAGGAAGAAAACATGAAACTGGCAGCCTTCCAAAGAGAACAGGCAGCCCAAGAGGCAGCACACAAAAGAAAACTAGAAGAAGAGGAGGTGGCCTACCGAAGGAAACAAGCAGAAGATGAGGCGGCCCACCGCCGAGACATGGAAAAACAACAAAAACAAATGGAAAAAGAAAATGAAGAGAAGGAAAAACAGAGAAAACATGAACTGGAGTTGGCAAAAGCTGGGCTGCATGTGCCAGCCAACCCTAACAACCCGGCGCCAATTATTGCTCCACAGCACAGGAAATTTCCCACCTACAAGGCAGGTGATGACACCGAGGCCTTCTTGGAAAATTTTGAAAGAGCCTGTCTTGGGTACAGCATCCCCGAAGACCAGTACATGGTAGAATTAAGGCCACACCTCAGTGGTCCTTTAGCAGAGGTGGCAGCTGAAATGCCTAAGCGGCAAATGAATGACTATAAACTTTTTCAAACCAAGGCCAGATACAGAATGGGGATAAGCCCAGATCATGCTCGTCGGCGCTTCAGAACCCAAAAGTGGAAACCAGAGGTGTCATTTCCCAAACACGCCTACTACATTGCAAAAAACTATGAGGCCTGGCTAACAGGAAACAACATTCAAACCTTGGAAGAACTGAACCTCCTCATACAAATGGAGCAGTTCTTGGATGGTGTTCCTGAAGACATCACACGGTACATACAAGATAGAAATCCCAAAGATATCGCTGAGGCGGGGGAGATTGGAGCCAAATGGATGGAACTGGCAGAAAGCAAGAAAGCTACTGTCAAGGGGAACGATTACCACAGGGGACACACAGACCATAAACCCTACAACCGAGGACAGCCAAGACCCCACATACCACCCAAGTAAAGCCACAGATACCCTACCCTTCAACCTCACCGGTCTCCAGTAACTCACCTCGGCCCAGTGACCCATCAGATGGAAGATGCTTTAAGTGTAATGAACTGGGACATATCAAGGCCAACTGTCCCAAGAACACCATGCGAGTGCAATTCATTACACCACCATCACACCAAAGATCCCCAGGCCCGGATGCCTCTCAAATACCCTTGGAGCGAAGGGAAAATTTAAGAGTGGGCGGAAAGAAGGTTACTGCGTGGAGAGACACGGGGGCACAAGTGTCAGCTATCCACCAATCCTTCGTTGACCCCAAATTCATCAACCCAAAGGCCAAAGTTACAATTTACCCCTTCATGTCACAAGCTGTAGACTTGCCTACAGCTGAACTGCCTGTCCAGTACAAAGGCTGGTCAGGAATGCGGACTTTTGCAGTCTATGACAATTATCCTATCCCCATGCTACTGGGGGAAGACTTGGCCAACCAGGTGAGGCGGGCCAAGAGAGTGGGAATGGTTACCCGTAGCCAAACCAGGCAAGCTTCCAGACCCATTCCTGTTCCTGAGCCGTCCACAGAGGCCCCGTCTGTGTTACCAGAGACCCAGACAGAGGTAGTGGACCCGGATTCCATGCCTACCACTGAAACAGCCACAGCATCTCCAGTCCCAGGCCCGGAACTGGAACAGCAGCCAGCACCAGCAAGTGCAAACCCATCTTCAACCTCAACGCCAGAGGGCGCCAGCGAGCCAAAACTGGCAGAAGCAAAAGACAGCCATACCCAAAAGGCTCAGCCAGAGCCTGAAATACCCTCAGGTGCACCAGCGGAGAGCGGTTCACCAGCAACGGAAACAACCCCATCACCTACATCGCTTCCAGAGGGACCAAGCCCAAGTCCACAGTCTGAGGAAGAACTGGTGACCCCAGCCTCAAGGGAACAGTTCCAGACTGAGCAGGAAGCGGATGACAGCCTTCAGAAAGCTTGGGCGGCGGCACGGAGCACCCCACCGCCTCTCAGCTCTTCTAATCGATCCCGGTTTGTTATAGACCAAGGACTTTTATACAAGGAAATTCTTTCTGGTGGACACCGGGAAGAATGGCAGCCGCAAAAACAGTTGGTGGTTCCAACTAAGTACCGGGGGAAGCTCTTAAGCTTAGCCCATGATCATCCCAGTGGCCATGCTGGGGTGAACAGAACCAAGGACCGGTTGGGGAAGTCCTTCCACTGGGAGGGGATGGGCAAGGATGTTGCCAAGTATGTCCGGTCTTGTGAGGTATGCCAAAGAGTGGGTAAGCCTCAAGACCAAGTCAAGGCCCCTCTCCAGCCACTCCCCATAATTGAGGTCCCATTTCAGCGAGTAGCTGTGGATATTCTGGGCCCTTTCCCAGAAAAGACGCCCAGAGGAAAGCAGTACGTACTGACTTTAGTGGACTTTGCTACCCGATGGCCAGAAGCAGTAGCTCTAGGCAACACCAGGGCTAACACTGTGTGCCTGGCCCTAACAGACATCTTTGCCAGGGTAGGTTGGCCCTCTGACATCCTTACAGATTCAGGGTCTAATTTCCTGGCAGGGACCATGGAAAAACTGTGGGAAACTCATGGGGTAAATCACTTGGTTGCCACCCTGTACCACCATCAAACCAATGGCCTGGTGGAAAGGTTCAATGGAACTTTGGGGGCCATGATACGAAAATTCATCAACGAATTCTCCAATAATTGGGACCTAGTGTTGCAGCAGTTGCTGTTTGCCTACAGGGCTGTACCACATCCCAGTTTAGGGTTTTCACCATTTGAACTTGTGTATGGTCACGAGGTTAAGGGGCCATTACAGTTGGTGAAGCAGCAATGGGAGGGGTTTACGCCTTCTCCAGAAACTAACATTCTGGACTTTGTAAGCAACCTACAAAGCACCCTCCGACACTCTTTAGCCCTTGCTAGAGAGAACCTAAAGGATGCTCAGGAAGAGCAAAAGGCCTGGTATGACAGACATGCCAGAGAACGTTCCTTCAAGGTAGGAGACCAGGTTATGGTCTTGAAGGCGCAACAGGCCCATAAGATGGAAGCATCATGGGAAGGGCCATTCACGGTCCAAGAGCGCCTGGGAACTGTAAACTATCTCATAGCATTTCCCAATTCCTCACTAAAGCCTAAAGTGTACCATGTTAATTCTCTCAAGCCTTTCTATTCCAGAGACTTACAGGTTTGTCAGTTTACAGTCCAGGGAGATGATGCTGAGTGGCCTGACGGTGTCTACTACGACGGGAAAAAAAGACGGTGGCGTGGAAGAGGTGAACCTCTCAACCACCCTGGAACGTCTGCAGCGGCAACAAATCAAGGAGCTGTGCACTAGCTTCGCCCCATTGTTCTCAGCCACCCCAGGACGGACTGAACGGGCATACCACTCCATTGATACAGGTAATGCTCACCCAATCAGAACCCCACCCTACCGGGTGTCTCCTCATGCCCAAGCTGCTATAGAACGGGAGATCCAGAACATGCTACAGATGGGTATAATCCGCCCATCGACCAGTGCATGGGCATCTCCAGTGGTTCTGGTACCCAAACCAGATGGGGAAATACGCTTTTGCGTGGACTACCGTAAGCTAAATGCGGTAACTCGTCCGGACAACTATCCAATGCCACGCACCGATGAGCTATTGGAGAAGTTGGGACGTGCCCAGTTCATCTCTACAATAGACTTAACCAAGGGGTACTGGCAAGTACCGCTAGATGAACCTGCCAAGGAGAGGTCAGCATTCGTCACCCATGCGGGGGTGTATGAATTCAATGTCCTTCCTTTCGGCCTTCGAAATGCACCCGCCACCTTCCAGAGGCTGGTAGATGGTCTACTAGCTGGACTGGGAGAATTTGCAGTTGCCTACCTCGATGATGTGGCCATTTTTTTCCGACTCCTGGCCCGAACACCTACTCCACCTGGAAAAGGTCTTTGAGCGCATCAGGCAGGCAGGACTAACTGTTAAGGCCAAAAAGTGTCAAATAGGCCAAAACAGAGTGACTTACCTGGGGCACCAGGTGGGTCGAGGAACCATAAACCCCCTACAGGCCAAGGTGGATGCTATCCAAAAGTGGCCTGTCCCAAGGTCAAAGAAACAGGTCCAATCCTTCTTAGGCTTGGCCGGATACTACAGGCGATTTGTACCACACTACAGCCAAATCGCTGCCCCATTCACCGACCTAACCAAAAAGACCCAGCCAAATGCCGTTAAGTGGACTAATGAGTGTCAAAAGGCCTTTACCCAGCTTAAGGCGATGCTCATGTCTGACCCTGTGCTCAGGGCCCCGGACTTTGACAAGCCATTCCTAGTAACCACAGATGCATCTGAGCGTGGTATAGGAGCAGTGCTCATGCAGGAAGCAACAGATCACAACTTCCATCCTGTCGTGTTTCTCAGCAAGAAACTGTCTGAGAGGGAAAGTCACTGGTCAGTCAGTGAAAAGGAATGCTATGCCATTGTGTATGCCCTGGAAAAGCTACGCCCATATGTTTGGGGACGGCGGTTCAAACTACAAACTGACCATGCTGCACTAAAGTGGCTTCATACTGCCAAGGGGAACAACAAGAAACTTCTTCGTTGGAGTTTAGCTCTCCAAGATTTTGATTTTGACATTCAACACATCACAGGAGCTTCTAACAAAGTTGCTGATGCACTCTCCCGTGAGAGTTTCCCAGAATCCAGTAGTTAAAAAGTGTTCTTAACATGTAAAAGTCTGTTAGTTATATACTTAGTAGTATATGTAAAGGTGCATGTGTTGTATTGATCTGTTTATTTTCAAGTTCTAGAAGGAAATTGCCGCCAGTGAGCTTCCCCACTGTCTGCAATTTGGGGGGCGTGTCATAAACAGATAGCTAAGGGTTAATGTCTCTTTCACCTGAAACACCTGACCAGAGAACCAATCAGGAAACCGGATTTTTTTTCAACTTTGGGTGGAGGGAATTGTGTCTCTGAGTCTTTTGTCTGCCTGCCTGCTTTCTCTGAGCTTTGGAGAAGTACTTTCTACTTTCTAGTCTTCTGTTTCTAAGTGTAAGGACAAAGAGATCAGATAGTAAGTTCTATGGTTTCTTTTCTTTGGTATTTGCATGAATATAAGTGCTGGAGTGCTTTGATTTGTATTCTTTTTGAATAAGGCTGTTTATTCAATATTCTTTTAAGCAATTGACCCTGTGTTGTATCATCTTAATACAGAGAGAACATTTGTATTTTTTCTTTCTTTTTTATATAAAGCTTTCTTTTAAGACCTGTTGGAGTTTTTCTTTACTTCAGGGAAATTGAGTCTGTACTCACCAGGGAATTGGTGGGAGGAAGAAATCAGGGGAGGTCTGTGTGTGTTGAATTGGCTAGCCTGATTTTGCATTCCCTCTGGGGAATAGGAAAGTCTTTTTTGTTCCCAGGACTGGGGAACGGAGAGGGGGAATCACTCTGTGTAGTTTCACAGAGCTTGTGTCTGTGTATCTCTCCAGGAGCACCTGGAGGGGGGAAGGGAAACAGGATTATTTCCCTTTGTTGTGAGACTCAAGGGATTTGGGTCTTGGGGTCCCCAGGGAAGGTTTTTCAGGGGGACCAGAGTGCCCCAAAACACTCTAATTTTTTGGGTGGTGGCAGCGAGTACCAGGTCCAAGCTGGTAACTAAGCTTGGAGGCTTTCATGCTAACCCCCATATTTTGGACGCTAAGGTCCAAATCTGGGACTAAGGTTATAACAGCCTAACCCTGTCCTTAGTCTTCCTCTTGCTTCTAATGTATTGATAAAAAGTCTTCTTGTTTCCCTTTATTCCCATAGCTAGTTTGAGTTCATTTTGTGCCTTTGCTTTTCTAATCTTGCCTCTGCATTCCTGTGTTATTTGCCTATATTCATCCTTCGTGATCTGACCTAGTTTCCATTTTTTATATGACGCCTTTTTATTTTGTAGGTCACGCAAGATCTCAAGGGTAAGCCAAGGTGGTCTTTTGCCACATTTTCTATCTTTCCTAACCATCGGAATAACTTGCTTTTGGGCCCTTAATAGCGTCCCTTTGAAAAACTGCCAACTTTCCTCAGTTGTTTTTCCCCTCAGTCTTAATTCCCATGGGACCTTGCCTATCAGCTCTCTGAGCTTACCAAAATCTGCCTTCCTGAAATCCATTGTCTCTATTCTGCTGTACTCCCTTCTACCTTTCCTTAGAATTGCAAATTCTATGATTTCATGATCACTTTCACCCAAGCTTCCTTCTACTTTCAAATTCTCAACAAGTTCCTCCCTATTGGTTAAAATCAAGTCTAGAACAGCTTCCCCCCAGTAGCTTTTTCAACTTTCTGAAATAAAAAATTGTCTGCAATGCAGTCCAGGAACTTATTGGATAGTCTGTGCCCCGCGGTGTTATTTTCCCAACATATATCTGGCTAGCTGAAGTCCCCCATCACCACCAAATCTTGGGCTTTGGATGATTTTGTTAGTTGTTTGAAAAAAGCCTCATCCACTTGATTAGGTGGCCTGTAGTAGACTCCCAGCACGACATCACTCGTGTTTTTTACCCCTTTTAGCCTAACCCAGAGACTCTCAACACTTCCATCTCCTATGTCCATTTCCACCTCAGTCCAAGTGTGTACATTTTTAATATATAAAGCAACACCTCCTCCCTTTTTCCCCTGTCTATCCTTCCTGAGCAAGCCATACCCATCCACACCAACATTCCAGTCGTGTGTATTATCCCACCAAGTTTCAGTAATGCCAATAATGTCATAGTTGTATTTATTTATTAGCACTTCCAGTTCTTCCTGCTAATTACCCATACTTCCTGCATTTGTATAAAGGCATCTAAGATACTGGTTTGATCTTGCCTCCCCTCTTTGCCCTGACCCTCCTTCCTCTCTGCCATTATAGCCCGTGCTCCCTCCTGTTTCCAACCCATCTCCCAGGTCTTGTTCCCCACTTACCTGTGGGCTTTGCTCACCTGTCCCCGTCAAACCTAGTTTAATGCCCTCCTTACTAGGTTAGTCCGTCTGTGCGCAAATAAGGCCTTTCCCCGCTTTGAAAGGTGAACGCCATCTTTTCCTAGCAGTCCTTCCTCAAATAGCATCCCATGGTCGAGGAAGCCAAAGCCCTCCTGGCGACACCATCTTCGCAGCCAGGCATTCACCTCCACGGTGCATCTGTCTCTGCCCGGACCCCTACCTTCAACAGGAAGAATCGAAATGAATACCACCTGCGCTCCAAACTCCTTAACCCGTACTCCCAGAGCCCTGTAGTCACTCTTGATCTGCTCAGTGTCACACCTCGCAGTATCATTTGTGCCCACATGGATGAGTAGCATGGGATAGTAGTCAGAAGGCCGGATAATCCTCGACAAAGCCTCTGTAACATCTCGGATATGGGCCCCTGGCAGGCAGCATACCTCCCGGGATGAACGGTCAGGGCGACAGATGGGTGTCTCCGTCCCCCTCAGCAGAGAGTCTCCTACCACCACTACCCTACGTTTCTTATCAGTGGTGGCAGCAGACCTCCCAGCCTTAGGGGTACAAGGCTTCACCCCCTTAACTGCTGGGGGTGATTTCTTCTCTCCTGTATCAAGAAGAGCATAATGGTTATCTTTTACCACAACAGGAGGGTTCGCAGCAGCGGTGGAGCACTGCCTGCTGCTAGAAGTAACCAGCTGGCTGTGTCCACCCTGAGCCTCCTCCTCCACTGGTGTGTCAGATACACCCTGAGGCATCTCCTCCTCCGCTGGAGTGTCAGTAGTCCTGTCAACTGGGACAGCACCGTCAGCTGTCTCCACATGGATACTGTCCAGGAATTGCTCATGGACATGGATGTTCCTCAGCCTAGCCACCTCCTCCTGTAGCTCTCCCACCTGCTGCCTGAGAGATTCCACCAGTAGGCACCTTTCACATTGGATGCCACCCCCAGCCTGGATATCAGTAATTGGAAATTGCAAATTACAGTCTTTGCAAGCCCACACCAGAATCTGGGTAAAAGCATCCATGCTTTGGTGCTCTGTCTGGCTACAGGTGCAGGTGGAGGAGACAGAAGCAGTGCTGGCACAGGTGTTGTGGGTCCTCCTCACCATTGTAAGCCTCCCTCTGTCAAACTCTCTCAAATTCCCGTCTACAGCTCCCTGTCCACTCCTCTCCCACAGATGCTGTATGTGCTCCTCCTTCACCTGGAGAACTCCCTTGCAAAACTCCCTGTTAGCAGCTCCTGTTCGCAGTTAGCAGCTCCTGTTCCCTGTTAGCAGCTCTCTGTTAGCAGCTCCTGTTTCTGATGAACTGCTTCCTAGCCATTCGGTCTCTAGTCTGTAACAGTGAATGGGATTCTTCTGTCCCAAGTGCAGAACTCTGCACTTCTCCTTGTTCAACCTCATCAGATTTCTTTTGGCCAAATCCTCTAATTTGTTTAGTTCCCTCTGTATACTCTCCCTACTCTCCAGTGTATCTACCACTCCTACCAGTTTAGTGTCATCTGCAAACTTGCTGAGGGTGCAGTCTGTCTGCGACATGTAAGGTTCTAGTAGTGTTTTAATGGGGGAGGATTCAGGGGTTTCAGGTGGTGGCTGGGGTATATCGGGGACTTTAGGGGCCTCAGCTATTTCTCATGCGGTGGAAGTTAAGGCTCCCATGAATACAGTTAATTTATCCAGGGCCAGACCCAGAATTTTATGATAGGCGCTGGCAACGGTTTCTGGTTTATACTGGTCAGGACGAAGCTTTTTAGATATTTTTCCACTTTCTAATTCCTGAATGAGTTGAATTACCAGCTCATGTGCGGGGCCCCCGCTTGGGAGCCTTGGAGGGTTAATGGTGGGCAGGTAGGTGCCACCGGCTGCTTTCAAAACCTTTTTGGCATCTTTCCACAAGCGCACTGGATCAGTGCCAGCACCAGCTTCCCCAGACTTGGTGCAGGTTGGCTGATAACTGGAAACCGTGAGGGTTAGCCGGAGGCCCACGTGACATGTTAAAAGACAGCCTGCTGCACCAATAGATAGGCTAGCAGTATAGGTCTGGCTCCAGTAGCCAACCCCAATAATGCAATTCCAGCTAATTGCATCAGAGTGCCCCCGATAGAACAAAACATGATGCTGCAAATGGTTAAACTCGTCGTCGCGGGTCTTGTTGGTGGCCTTGGCTTGCCATGGACAATTTAACACGGGTTAGTGGTGGAGAGCAATTTTCCTCCCCTGATCCTGTTCGTGACGCCACGTCTGCTACATGTAAGGTTCGAGTAGTATTTTAATGGGGGAGGAACAATGAGACACAATAAAATTGAATTTAAAGCCAAATGGCTGTGTTTATTTTAGTGATGGGAAGAGGTTACAATTTGGGCCAGGGAGACCATATCAAAAGCTTTGCTAAAGCCAAGGAATAACACAGGCATTGTTTTCCCCTCATCCACAAAGCCAGTTATCTCATTATAGAAGGCAAGAACTGTTCCCTTGAGGCTGGGGTCACCAGTTCTTCCTCAGACTGTGGACTTGGGCTTGGTCCCTCTGGAAGTGATGTAGGTGATGGGGTTGTTTCCGTTGCTGGTGAACCGCTCTCCGTTGGTGCACCTGAGGGTATTTCAGGCTCTGGCTGAGCCTTTTGGGTATGGCTGTCTTTTGCTTCTGCCAGTTTTGGCTCGCTGGCGCCCTCTGGCGTTGAGTTTGAAGATGTGGTTGCACTTGCTGGTGCTGGTTGCTGTTCCAGTTCCGGGCCTGGGACTGGAGGTGCTGTGGCTGTTTCAGTGGTAGGCATGGAATCCGGGTCCATTACCTCTGTCTGGGTCTCTGGTAACACAGACGGGGCCTCTGTGGACGGCTCAGGAACAGGAATGGGTCTGGAAGCTTGCCTGGTTTGGCTACGTGTAACCATTCCCACTCGCTTGGCCCGCTTCACCTGGTTGGCCAAGTCTTCCCCCAGCAGCATGGGGATGGGATAATTGTCATAGACTGCAAAAGTCCACATTCCTGACCAGCCTTTGTACTGGACAGGCAGTTCAGCTGTAGGCAAGTCTACAGCTTGTGACATGAAGGAGTAAATTGTCACTTGGGCCTTTGGGTTGATGAATTTGGGGTCTACGAAGGATTGGTGGATAGCTGACACTTGTGCCCTCGTGTCTCTCCATGCAGTAACCTTCTTTCCACCCACTCTCAAAATTTCCCTTTGCTCCAAGGGTATTTGAGAGGCATCTGGGCCTGGGGATCTTTGGTGTGATGGTGGTGTAATGAACTGCACTCGGTTGGTGGTGTTTGGGCAGTTGGCCTTGATATGTCCCAGTTCATTACACTTAAAGCATCTTCCATCTGATGGGTCACTAGGTCGAGGTGAGTTACTGGAGACTGGTGAGGTGGAAGAATAGGGCGTCTGTGGCTTTACTTGGGTTGTAGGTGGGGTCTTTGGCTGTCCTCGGTTGTAGGGTTTATGGTCGCTGTGCCCCCTGGGGTATTCATTCCCCTTGACAGTAGCTTTCTTGCTTTCTGCCACTTCCATCCATCTGGCTCCAATCTCCCCCGCCTCAGTGAGATTTTTGGATTTTCCATCTTGTATGTACCGTGTTATGTCCTCAGGAACACCATCCAAGAACTGCTCCATTTGTATGAGGAGGTGCAGTTCTTCCAAGGATTTAACATTGTGTCCTGATATCCAGGCCTCATAATTTTTCCCAATGTAGTAGGCGTGTTTGGGAAATGACACATCTGGTTTCCACTTCTGGGTTCTGAAACGCAGATGGGCATGATCCGGAGTTATCCCCATTCTGTATCTGGCCTTGGTTTGAAAAAGTTTATAGTCATTCATGTTCTCCTTAGGCATTTCAGCTGCCACCTCTGCTAAAGGTCCACTGAGCTGTGGCCTCAATTCTACCATGTACTGGTCTTCAGGGATTCTGTACCCAAGACAGGCTCTTTCAAAATTTTCCAAGAAGGCCTCGGTGTCATCACCTGCCTTGTAGGTGGGAAATTTCCTGTGATGTGGAAACATAATTGGCGAAGGGTTGTTAGGATTGACTGGTGCATGCTGTCCAGCCTGCGCTAAGTCCAGTTCATGTTTCTCTGTTTTTCCTTCTCTTCACTTTCTTTTTGTTGTTTTTCCATGTCTCGGCAGTGGGCCACCTCTTCTTCTTCTAGCTTTCTGTGGTGGGCTGCATTTTTGGCTTCTTGTTCTCTTTTATGGGCTGCCTGTTTGATCTGTTCTTCTCTTTCCTTCATCTCCATCTCTTTTTGTTTTATTTCTAGTTCCTGTTTTTTTTTTCCATCTCTCGCCTGTGCTCGGCATCTTTGATTTGTCGTTCGGCCTCCATTTTTGTCTTGGTAGGCATGGTTTCTGTCAGGCATGACTTGCACTTGCTGAATCCATGCTAGCTCTTCCTGATCAGTTTACACTCATCTAAGTTCTTCAGAACTGATTCCTTGAGGACCTTCTCCATGATTTTACCAGGGACTGAGTTGAAGCTGACTGTCCTGTAGTTCCCTGGATCCTATTTCTTCCGTTTTTTAAAGATGGACACTACAGTAGCCTTTTTCCAGTCATCCGAGACCTCCCCCGATCCCCATGAATTTTCAGAGATAATGGCCTATGGCTCTGCAATCACATCCGCCAACACCCTTTGCATCCTCAGATGCAGCACATCCAGCCCCATGGACTTGTGCTCATCAAACTTTTCTAAATGGTCCTTGTTATAACCTTATTCCCAGATTTGGACCTTAGCGTCCAAAATATGGGGGTTAGTATGAAAGCCTCCAAGCTTAGTTATCAGCTTGGACCTGGTACTTGCTGCCACCACCCAAAAAAATAGAGTGTTTTGGGGCACTCTGGTCCCCCTGAAAAACCTTCCCTGGGGACCCCAAGACCCAAATCCCTTGAGTCTCACAACAAAGGGAAATAATCCTGTTTCCCTTCCCCCCTCCAGGTGCTCCTGGAGAGATACACAGACACAAGCTCTGTGAAACTACACAGAGTGATTCCCCCTCTCCGTTCCCCAGTTCTGGGAACAAAAAGGACTTTCCTATTCCCCAGAGGGAATGCAAAATCAGGCTAGCCAATTCAACACACACAGACCTCCCCTGATTTCTTCCTCCCACCAATTCCCTGGTGAGTACAGACTCAATTTCCCTGAAGTAAAGAAAAACTCCAACAGGTCTTAAAAGAAAGCTTTATATAAAAAGAAAGAAAAAAAAATACAAATAGTCTCTCTGTATTCAGATAACACAATACAGGGCAATTTCTTAAAAGAATTTTGAATAAACAGCCTTATTCAAAAAGAATACAAATCAAAGCACTCCAGCACTTATATTCATGCAAATACCAAAGAAAAGAAACCATAGAACTTACTATCTGATCTCTTTGTCCTTACACTTAGAAACAGAAGATTAGAAAATAGAACTACTTCTCCAAAGCTCAGAGACAGCAGGCAGACTGACAAAAGACTCAGACACACAATTCCCTCCACCCAAAGTTGAAAAAATCCGGTTTCCTGATTGGTTCTCTGGTCAGGTGTTTCAGGTGAAAGAGACATTAACCCTTAGCTATCTGTTTATGACACGACCCCCAAATTGCAGACAGTGGGGAAGCTCACTGGCGGCAATTTCCTTCTAGAACTTGAAAATAAACAGGTTAATACAACACATGCACCTTTACATATACTACTAAGTATAAAGTAACAGATTTTTACATTTTAAGAACACTTTTTAACTACTGGATTCTGGGAAACTCTCACGGGAGAGTGCATCAGCAACTTTGTTAGAAGCTCCTGTGATGTGTTGAATTTCAAAATCAAAATCTTGGAGAGCTAAACTCCAACGAAGAAGTTTCTTGTTGTTCCCCTTGGCAGTATGAAGCCACTTTAGTGCAGCATGGTCAGTTTGTAGTTTGAACCGCCGTCCCCAAACATATGGGCGTAGCTTTTCCAGGGCATACACAATGGCATAGCATTCCTTTTCACTGACTGACCAGTGACTTTCCCTCTCAGACAGTTTCTTGCTGAGAAACACGACAGGATGGAAGTTGTGATCTGTTGCTTCCTGCATGAGCACTGCTCCTATACCACGCTCAGATGCATCTGTGGTTACTAGGAATGGCTTGTCAAAATCCGGGGCCCTGAGTACAGGGTCAGACATGAGTGTTGCCTTAAGTTGGGTAAAGGCCTTTTGACACTCATTAGTCCACTTAACTGCATTTGGCTGGGTCTTTTTGGTCAGGTCGGTCAATGGGGCAGCGATTTGGCTGTAGTGTGGTACAAATCGCCTGTAGTATCCGGCCAAGCCTAAGAAGGATTGGACCTGCTTCTTGGACCGTGGGACAGGCCACTTTTGGATAGCATCCACCTTGGCCTGTAGGGGGTTTATGGTTCCTCGACCCACCTGGTGCCCCAGGTAAGTCACTCTGTTTTGGCCTATTTGACACTTTTTGGCCTTAACAGTTAGTCCTGCCTGCCTGATGCGCTCAAAGACCTTTTCCAGGTGGAGTAGGTGTTCGGGCCAGGAGTCGGAAAAAATGGCCACATCATCGAGGTAGGCAACTGCAAATTCTCCCAGTCCAGCTAGTAGACCGTCTACCAGCCTCTGGAAGGTGGCGGGTGCATTTCGAAGGCCGAAAGGAAGGACATTGAATTCATACACCCCCGCATGGGTGACGAATGCTGACCTCTCCTTGGCAGGTTCATCTAGCGGTACTTGCCAGTACCCCTTGGTTAAGTCTATTGTAGAGATGAACTGGGCACGTCCCAACTTCTCCAATAGCTCATCGGTGCATGGCATTGGATAGTTGTCCGGACGAGTTACCGCATTTAGCTTACGGTAGTCCACGCAAAAGCGTATTTCCCCATCTGGTTTGGGTACCAGAACCACTGGAGATGCCCATGCACTGGTCGATGGGCGGATTATACCCATCTGTAGCATGTTTTGGATCTCCCTTTCTATAGCAGCTTGGGCATGAGGAGACACTCGGTAGGGTGGGGTTCTGATTGGGTGAGCATTACCTGTATCAATGGAGTGGTATGCCCGTTCAGTCCGTCCTGGGGTGGCTGAGAACAATGGGGCGAAGCTAGTGCACAGCTCATTAATTTGTTGCCGCTGCAGACGTTCCAGGGTGGTTGAGAGGTTCACCTCTTCCACGCCACCGTCTTTTTTTCCGTCGTAGTAGACACCGTCAGGCCACTCAGCATCATCTCCCTGGACTGTAAACTGACAAACCTGTAAGTCTCTGGAATAGAAAGGCTTGAGAGAATTAACATGGTACACTTTAGGCTTTAGTGAGGAATTGGGAAATGCTATGAGGTAGTTTACAGCTCCCAGGCGCTCTTGGACCGTGAATGGCCCTTCCCATGATGCTTCCATCTTATGGGCCTGTTGCGCCTTCAAGACCATAACCTGGTCTCCTACCTTGAAGGAACGTTCTCTGGCAGGTCTGTCATACCAGGCCTTTTGCTCTTCTTGAGCATCCTTTAGGTTCTCTCTAGCAAGGGCTAAAGAGTGTCGGAGGGTGCTTTGTAGGTTGCTTACAAAGTCCAGAATGTTAGTTCCTGGAGAAGGCGTAAACCCCTCCCATTGCTGCTTCACCAACTGTAATGGCCCCTTAACCTCGTGACCATACACAAGTTCAAATGGTGAAAACCCTAAACTGGGATGTGGTACAGCCCTGTAGGCAAACAGCAACTGCTGCAACACTAGGTCCCAATTATTGGAGAATTCGTTGATGAATTTTCGTATCATGGCCCCCAAAGTTCATTTGAACCTTTCCACCAGGCCATTGGTTTGATGGTGGTACGGGGTGGCAACCAAGTGATTCACCCCATGAGTTTCCCACAGTTTTTCCATGGTCCCTGCCAGGAAATTAGACCCTGAATCTGTAAGGATGTCAGAGGGCCAACCTACCCTGGCAAAGATGTCTGTTAGGGCCAGGCACACAGTGTTAGCCCTGGTGTTGCCTAGAGCTACTGCTTCTGGCCATCGGGTAGCAAAGTCTACTAAAGTTAGTACGTACTGCTTTCCTCTGGGCGTCTTTTTTGGGAAAGGGCCCAGAATATCCACAGCTACTCGCTGAAATGGGACCTCAATTATGGGGAGTGGCTGGAGAGGGGCCTTGACCTGGTCTTGAGGCTTTCCCACTCTTTGGCATACCTCACAAGACCGGACATACTTGGCAACATCCTTGCCCATCCCCTCCCAGTGGAAGGACTTCCCCAACCGGTCCTTGGTTCTGTTCACCCCAGCATGGCCACTGGGATGATCATGGACTAAGCTTAAGAGTTTCCCCCGGTACTTAGTTGGAACCACCAACTGTTTTTGCGGCTGCCATTCTTCCCGGTGTCCACCAGAAAGAATTTCCTTGTATAAAAGTCCTTGGTCTATAACAAACCGGGATCGATTAGAAGAGCTGAGAGGCGGTGGGGCGCTCCGTGCCGCCGCCCACGCTTTCTGAAGGCTGTCATCTGCTTCCTGCTCAGCCTGGAACTGTTCCCTTGAGGCTGGGGTCACCAGTTCTTTCTCAGACTGTGGACTTGGGCTTGGTCCCTCTGGAAGCCTTGTAGGTGATGGGGTTGTTTTCGTTGCTGGTGAACCGCTCTCCGCTGGTGCACCTGAGGGTATTTCAGGCTCTGGCTGAGCCTTTTGGGTATGGCTGTCTTTTGCTTCTGCCAGTTTTGGCTCGCTGGCGCCCTCTGGCGTTGAGGTTGAAGATGGGTTTGCACTTGCTGGTGCTGGCTGCTGTTCCAGTTCCGGGCCTGGGACTGGAGATGCTGTGGCTGTTTCAGTGGTAGGCATGGAATCCGGGTCCACTACCTCTGTCTGGGTCTCTGGTAACACAGACGGGGCCTCTGTGGACGGCTCAGGAACAGGAATGGGTCTGGAAGCTTGCCTGGTTTGGCTACGGGTAACCATTCCCACTCTCTTGGCCCGCCTCACCTGGTTGGCCAAGTCTTCCCCCAGTAGCATGGGGATAGGATAATTGTCATAGACTGCAAAAGTCCGCATTCCTGACCAGCCTTTGTACTGGACAGGCAGTTCAGCTGTAGGCAAGTCTACAGCTTGTGACATGAAGGGGTAAATTGTAACTTTGGCCTTTGGGTTGATGAATTTGGGGTCAACGAAGGATTGGTGGATAGCTGACACTTGTGCCCCCGTGTCTCTCCACGCAGTAACCTTCTTTCCGCCCACTCTTAAATTTTCCCTTCGCTCCAAGGGTATTTGAGAGGCATCCGGGCCTGGGGATCTTTGGTGTGATGGTGGTGTAATGAATTGCACTCGCATGGTGTTCTTGGGACAGTTGGCCTTGATATGTCCCAGTTCATTACACTTAAAGCATCTTCCATCTGATGGGTCACTGGGCCGAGGTGAGTTACTGGAGACCGGTGAGGTTGAAGGGTAGGGTATCTGTGGCTTTACTTGGGTGGTATGTGGGGTCTTTGGCTGTCCTCGGTTGTAGGGTTTATGGTCTGTGTGTCCCCTGTGGTAATCGTTCCCCTTGACAGTAGCTTTCTTGCTTTCTGCCAGTTCCATCCATTTGGCTCCAATCTCCCCCGCCTCAGCGATATCTTTGGGATTTCTATCTTGTATGTACCGTGTGATGTCTTCAGGAACACCATCCAAGAACTGCTCCATTTGTATGAGGAGGTTCAGTTCTTCCAAGGTTTGAATGTTGTTTCCTGTTAGCCAGGCCTCATAGTTTTTTGCAATGTAGTAGGCGTGTTTGGGAAATGACACCTCTGGTTTCCACTTTTGGGTTCTGAAGCGCCGACGAGCATGATCTGGGCTTATCCCCATTCTGTATCTGGCCTTGGTTTGAAAAAGTTTATAGTCATTCATTTGCCGCTTAGGCATTTCAGCTGCCACCTCTGCTAAAGGACCACTGAGGTGTGGCCTTAATTCTACCATGTACTGGTCTTCGGGGATGCTGTACCCAAGACAGGCTCTTTCAAAATTTTCCAAGAAGGCCTCGGTGTCATCACCTGCCTTGTAGGTGGGAAATTTCCTGTGCTGTGGAGCAATAATTGGCGCCGGGTTGTTAGGGTTGGCTGGCACATGCAGCCCAGCTTTTGCCAACTCCAGTTCATGTTTTCTCTGTTTTTCCTTCTCTTCATTTCTTTTTCCATTTGTTTTTGTTGTTTTTCCATGTCTCGGCGGTGGGCCGCCTCATCTTCTGCTTGTTTCCTTCGGTAGGCCACCTCCTCTTCTTCTAGTTTTCTTTTGTGTGCTGCCTCTTGGGCTGCCTGTTCTCTTTGGAAGGCTGCCAGTTTCATGTTTTCTTCCTTTTCTTTTATCTCCATCTGTCGCCTGTGTTCAGCTTCTTTGAATTGGTCTTCGGCCTCCATTTTTGTCCTGGTAGACATGGTTCCTGTTTTCTTGTGTTGGGGTGCCCTCCGGTGTTTCTCTTTTGAACTGCAGGCTCTGTTGCCTCCTGAAGTCTGCCTAGCAACAGTGCCTTTAGCTAATCTTCAATGTTAAGTAAACCTGAAAAACCACTTTATTTGCATGCATATAAGTGCTGGTACTTGCCTCCTAATGGGAGGGCTATTGCATGACAAAAGACTGGTGATAGCCCTTAACGACTTCTTGCTTAACATGCAAGGCACACACTGCTAGAGAGAGCAGAAAAAAAAATTCTCTCTGGTTCCCTTTTAAAACCAAACTGTTTCTCTCTGCTAAAAAGCCCTTAGCAGGGAAAAAAAAAATATAATATTCCTACTGGCTTCTGGATTCTGTCTATATCCCGCCACTGCCACTCATGTTATAACCTTATTCCCAGATTTGGACCTTAGCGTCCAAAATATGGGGGTTAGTATGAAAGCCTCCAAGCTTAGTTATCAGCTTGGACCT
Source organism: Gopherus evgoodei (assembly GCF_007399415.2). Classification (NCBI taxonomy): domain Eukaryota; kingdom Metazoa; phylum Chordata; order Testudines; family Testudinidae; genus Gopherus; species Gopherus evgoodei. The sequence goes on from NC_044322.1 coordinate 1,457,575, forward strand.
GGTACTTGCTGCCACCACCCAAAAAAATAGAGTGTTTTGGGGCACTCTGGTCCCCCTGAAAAACCTTCCCTGGGGACCCCAAGACCCAAATCCCTTGAGTCTCACAACAAAGGGAAATAATCCTGTTTCCCTTCCCCCCTCCAGGTGCTCCTGGAGAGATACACAGACACAAGCTCTGTGAAACTACACAGAGTGATTCCCCCTCTCCGTTCCCCAGTCCTGGGAACAAAAAGGACTTTCCTATTCCCCAGAGGGAATGCAAAATCAGGCTAGCCAATTCAACACACACAGACCTCCCCTGATTTCTTCCTCCCACCAATTCCCTGGTGAGTACAGACTCAATTTCCCTGAAGTAAAGAAAAACTCCAACAGGTCTTAAAAGAAAGCTTTATATAAAAAGAAAGAAAAAAAATACAAATAGTCTCTCTGTATTCAGATAACACAATACAGGGCAATTTCTTAAAAGAATTTTGAATAAACAGCCTTATTCAAAAAGAATACAAATCAAAGCACTCCAGCACTTATATTCATGCAAATACCAAAGAAAAGAAACCATATAACTTACTATCTGATCTCTTTGTCCTTACACTTAGAAACAGAAGATTAGAAAATAGAACTACTTCTCCAAAGCTCAGAGACAGCAGGCAGACAGAAACAAAGACTCAGACACACAATTCCCTCCACCTAAAGTTGAAAAAAAATCCGGTTTCCTGATTGGTTCTCTGGTCAGGTGTTTCAGGTGAAAGAGACATTAACCCTTAGCTATCTGTTTATGACAGTCCTGAACCACTTTTTTCTCCACAGAGGGCTAGTCACCTCATCCCCATGCTGTGCTGCCCAGTGCAGCAGTCTGAGACCTGACCTTGTTTGTGAAGACAGAGGCAAAAGAAGCTTTCAGTACATTAGCTTTTTCTACATCCTCTCTCACTAGGTTGCCTCCCTCATTCAGTAAGGGGCCCACACCTTCCTTGACTTACCTTGACCTTCTTCTATACCTGGCCCAACTGTGTGACTCCTCCTTCTGTTATACCTGCTGATGCTGGAACAACTCAACTAAGGGGGCTGGAACATGGAGTGCTAGGAGACCAGGGCCCACTTTTAAATATGGTTCAGTTTTCAATGGAAAATGGTAGGTGGTAGGGGTCTTGGGAGAGGGGAGGTCGGTCTGTAGGAGAGGAGAGACTGAACAGGCGGTGGGCAAAAGGCCATGGAAAAAGGAGAGTGGAGGAGAGGAGGGACTCAGTGAAGGATTCAGCAAGAAGCAAAGGGGTCCTCAGCGGAGAGGCAGAGCAGGGACAAGAAAAGGTGCCATGTGGGTGGGGCCATGCGGAAAAAGCAGGAGGGGACATCGGGGGTGGAGCGCAGGCCAGGACACCACAGCCCAGGTGTTTCCCTCTCTTGAAGACAGGTTGGGGGCTGTACAGCCTAGGGAGGTTTAGCCTCCCCTGGCCTATTATACTTGCTGCTTACGTGAGCCACTTCCTACCAGCTCCCTGAAAATGTCCCAAGGGCTCTGTAAAGCAGCCTGAAGGGTGTCTGCTCACCCCACAGGAACTCAGATTGACAAAGGATTCCTGCCCAGACTAGGAAAGCATCCAGTGTGTGAAAGAAACGTATTGAAACATCTCTGAGGGTGAGGATCTTACCTGTATCCAGTTTCTGACTGTATTAGATATAGACTTGTGTGTTTTATTTTATTTTACTTGGTAATTCACTTTGTTCTGTCTGTTACTACTGTCTGTTACTACTTGAAGCCACTTAAATCCTACTTTCTCTCTTTAATAAAATTTCTTTTTACTTATTAATTAACCCAGAGTAGGTATTAATTCCTGGGGGGGGAGGGGAATTTCTCTCTATCAGTGTTATAGAGGGCAAAAAACTTGAGTTTACCCTTTATAAGCTTTATACAGGGTAAAATGAATTTATTTGGATTTAGTCCCCATTGGGAATTGGGCATCTGAATGTTATGGACAAGAACACTTCTGTTAGCTGCTTTCAGGTTAAGCCAGCAGCTGTGGGGCAAGTAATTCAGACTGTGAATTGGAGTCTGTGTTGGAGCAGGCGAGTGTGTCTGGCTCAACAAGACAGGATGCTGGAGTCCTGAGCTGCCATGTCAGGAAATCAGGGACAGAATTAGTCTTGGCACATGAATTAGCAGCTTCCAAGGGGGGTTCTATGATCTAACCCTCACAAGAACAATGAACAAAAAAATGGGAAAGATTCACGAAAATAAGACACCCCGCTCTGTGGGCACAGGGACATCACAAAGAGGCCTCTCTGGGACGCAAGGGAAGTTCATAGTCTGTTCTACTCCAAAATCAGTCTCACAAAGCAATGTTATTTTTACTCAAAGGTGCTGTAGTAATTAAACACCGCAGTCCAGTTCTCAAAAACACACAGTTTCACAACTCTCACCAATAAGCTTTAGTAGAATATCCTCTATTCCTACAGCAGTTTTCCTGTATAAGGACTTTCCAGTTGAAACATTAGGTTTATCCTCCAGGTTTTGTGATGGATTCAATGTAGAAAAATCAAGTATATTTTCCTCATCAAATTTCTGTACATATGACAAAGAACTTCAGCATTGCTGATTCTTTCTTTTTCTCTTTGGTTCTCTGAAAGTGTAGCTTCTGTTTGTAAAACTGAAAAGAACCATGGCTGCACAGAGACTAATGGAAAACTACTTTGCCTCAAAATGCTATAATATCTTATGGTAGTCTCAGGGCAGGTCTATACTCAGCTGTGATCAATGCTCTGAGATCCATCCACCAGTGGTCGATTTAGCGGGTCTAGTAAAGAGATGAGTAAGATAAGTCAATGGGAGATTTTCTCCTGTCAACCACCCAGCCCCGTCCCACAGTGTAGACCCCGCAGTTACTTGACGTAAGGCACATCGACTCCAGCTACCTTATTCACGTAGCTGGAGTTGCGTAGAGTAGGTTCACTTACCATGCTAGTGTAGACATACTCGTAGAGTCACAGAAAGGCTGAGTAACAGGGTGTGTGGGGATGGAGGCTGATTGATGACAGTTAAAGAGGTCAAGTGATGCTCAGAGAGATGTAACTCAGCAAGGGAAAGAGCCGTGCTGAGTTATGGAGTGATAAGATATTGTGTGGGAGGAAATTTGCATACTGTGAACTTCTACAATGCTGAGCTCAACCACAATGAGACAGGGCACCCTTGATTAATGAGGAGATATGTTTTCCCCCTCTTGTAACACAGGTTTCAAGTCAGTGGCCTCAGGCGATCACCTTCTGCAGCAGATGTATTTGCCCACTTTGTCACGAAGCTCTTTGGTTCTGATCCCATAAATGATCGGGTTGAGCATGGGAGGGATGAGGAGATAGAGGTCAGACAAGATGACCTGAACATGGGGAGCGATGCCTTGACCAAACCGGTATGTGAGATTGGAGAAGATGCTAGGGGCGTAATATGTCAGCATCAAACAAATGTGGGTTGTGCAAGTGTTGAGAGCTTTCTGGTGGGCATTCTTAGAGGAGATTCTGAGGACGGCCCTGATGATCTGACCGTAGGACAGGGCAATGAGCGTCAGGTCAAACCCCATAACTACAAATCCTAGCACCAAGCTATATATTCTGTTTACTGTAATGTCCCCACACACCATCTTGAACACAGCTATGTGCTCGCATTGCGTGTGGGGGATAATGCGGTTGGCACAGAATGGCTGCCTGCTCAGGAGCAGGAGTAGAGGCAGAATGAAGAGAACAGCTCTTATCAAACCTACAAGCTCGAGCTTAGCTATTAGTGCATTGCTGAGGACGGTGGCATATCTCAGAGGGATACATATGGCAACGTAGCGATCGAAGGCCATTGTCACGAGGGTGGCTGAGTGCATAACAGAAACTATGTGAAGGAAGAACATCTGGGTGAGGCAGGCAGCCATAGTAATGCCTTTCAAATTGAACCAGAATATGCCCAGTGCCTTTGGCATGACGAAGGTAGGTGTGGCGATGTCTGTGAGCGCCAGCATGCAGAGCAGCAGGTACATCGGCTTGTGCAGGGTCTGCTCCTTACCTACAACACACAGAAGTGTGAAATTTCCCAACAGGTTGATAATGTAGAACATAGAGAAAGGGATGGAAATCCAGATGTGGGCAGCCTCCAGGCCGGGGATTCCCATTAGGATGAATGTTGAAGGGTCAGAGGGGGTGAAGTTGAAAGCTGCCATGAGACGGTTGATGCGTCAATATGACTCAGAAATGCTCAAAGTGCCTGTAAAGGGAGAGAAGCACAGCGAAGGAGTTACATGCTTTATAACAAATAGTACAGTAAATATTTTATAGCTATTCATATTCTAGGAGTCTTCTTGAGTGGGGAGTGAAAAAGCACCAACAGTGTCACTACCTGCTTTAAATAACTTTAGTATATGTCAGGAACTCTTTGTTTCAAAACTCATTTTCAAGACTAGTTTGTGGGAAAATAACAAATGGAGTCCAGAGTTCTTCGTCCTGGTCACATACAGGAAAAGATAGGGGAGGAAGTGAGGTAGCTGAGACCTCATGGTGCAGCCTGCTGTGAATGGTGAGCTGCACTGTCAAGGAGAGAGTACCATATTTTAACATTAAAAAATAGGACACTGCATGGAGAGGAAGGGTAGCCCCACCCTGCCACCATTCACTCCCTCCAACTGCCCCCCACAGAAACCCCAACCCATCCAATCCCCTTGTCCCCTGATCAGCTCCTCTTGGGACCCCTGCTCCTAAGTGACCCCCAGAACCCCATCCCATATCTAAGCGCTGCAGCTCCTTGTCCCCTGATTGCCCCCTCCCGGGACTCCAGCCTCTAACTGCCCCTTGGGACTCCACCCCCTATCTAAACCTCCCTTCTCCTTGTCTCTGTCTGCCCGTACTGAAACCTACCCCAACTTGCCCCATAGGACCCCACCCCTTACCCATCCCCTGACAAACCCCTGGGACTCTGATGCCTATCCAACCGCTGTCTGTCCCTGACTTCCCCCCCGAACCTCTGACCCACCTGCCCACCCGAACCTCCACTTCATCCAACCCCCCCTGCTCCCTGTCCCTTGACTGCCCCCCTGGAACCTCTTACCCCTTCTCTAACCCTCCAACTCCCTTACCGTGCTGTGCGGAGCCAGACATGCTGCTGCATACATGCTGCCATGCTCCCCTGCGGAGCCACAACCCTCCCCCTCTCCCCAGCACCTGCCTTCCAGATTTGAACACCTCAAAATTCAGGAGTGCTCAAGCTCAGTTTGGGCAGCTGTTACTTCATTTCTCCCCAATCAAATAAACTGATCCACCATAATAACTCTAGCTCAGGAACAAATCCATGCAACAAACCTCGATGCCAACTCTGCCCACATATCTACACCAGCGACACCATCACAGGACCTAACCAGATCAGCCACACCATCACTGGTTCATTCACCTGCACATCCACCAATGTAATATACGCCATCATATGCCAGCAATGCCCCTCTGCTATGTACATCGGCCAAACTGGACAGTCTCTACGGAAAAGGATAAATGGACACAAATCAGATATTAGGAATGGCAATATACAAAAACCTGTAGGAGAGCACTTCAACCTCCCTGGCCACACTATAGCAGACCTTAAGGTGGCCATCCTGCAGCAAAAAAACTTCAGGACCAGACTTCAAAGAGAAACTGCTGAGCTTCAGTTCATCTGCAAATTTGACACCATCAGCTCAGGATTGAACAAAGACTGTGAATGGCTTGCCAACTACAGAACCAGTTTCTCCTCTCTTGGTTTTCACACCTCAACTGCTAGAACAGGGCCTCATCCTCCCTGATTGAACTGACCTCGTTATCTCTAGCTTGCTTGCTAGCATATATATACCTGCCCCTGGATATTTCCACCACATGCATCTGAGGAAACGGGTATTCACCCACGAAAGCTCATGCTCCAAAATGTCTGTTAGTCTATAAGGTGCCACAGGATTCTTTGCTGCTTTTACAGATCCAGACTAACATGGCTACCCCTCTGATACTTGCTGTAGAAAAAATAGGATAAAATTGAGCAAGTAATGCTTCTCAGTGGTTATTAGTACTGGAATTGCTATTTTCAACAGCCATTGCCTTTTGTCTGTTTGTTTGTTTAAAAGGAAGACAGTGATATTGCATTGGCAAATTCCCCATAGAAAGAAAGAGTGGAACAAAAGAATAATAAAGGCACCTCAACTTTTCCTCATTTATGGAGAACAGTCTAATAATATGTATCCAGATATTCTCCAATCACGCAAGCTGAAAATTGTTCCACTTTACTGCAGCTCTGTAATGGTATGGGAATCAATCCTGTCTGTGTTCTGGGCACATCCAAAATTCCTGCTGAATGACCTGCCCTGGGAGCGAGTTACCAGTGACCCAGGGTTGTGGCAGAAGGAGGATGCAGGTGCGGGGGGAGAGCCCAGGACTGGGGCAGCGGAAGGTGTGGGGGGGTGGAGAGCCCAGGTCTGCGGTGACAGGGGAGTGCGGCGAGGAGGTCAGGGTTAGGATGGGGGGCAGCCAATTTTTTTTTTGCTTGGGGTGGCAGGAAAGCTAGAGCTGGCCCTGGTGACATGCCCTTGTAAAATTATAGCATCCATTATGTATAGGCTGTCTGAAGCATTCTCAGGGAGGCTCATCTGGTGGAAGATAAGTTTCCATTGTTTCCTCCAATGGCTCATTGCCCTGAATAGGTCCTTCCCAACCAGTTATCTAAATTGAAATCATCCTGCCTAGTGGGCGTTACCCAGGTATAACTACATTTGAAATACAGATAAGTAGTCCATATTCATAACTGCAGACAAAAATCATATGTGTATACAAATCAGATAATAATATTCAGAAAGTCATAACTTTTCCAATGACATCTTACATGACCTGTCATGCATAAAATATATCATAATTATGCTATTTTCATATAATAATAATTTCTCTATGATCAATACTGGGTACATTGTCACAAATATCTATGGTTATTTCTACCAGTGAAATGCCTGAAGTAACATAACAACAACAATTGGGAACAAAACTGAGTAAAGGTTGTGTCACCCAGGATGCAGTTCTGTGGCTTATCAGGGCAAAGAGACCCTGAAATCCCCAAACACACTCTGTACCAGGAAAGATCCCAAAGCTGGCCTTGGATCAACAATCCTACAGAAAAAAATTATTTCAGCAGCACTGTCCACCTGCCCGTCTACATGCCGCTCTGTGAACCTGTGACATTCCCCTCTGGTGTTATCTGGACCAATGATCTGCTAGGTCACAGCAGTCCTTCACACTCAGAGCCAGACTGACCCTGCTCTGCTGTGAGAACCCCAACTCCTGGGCTGTTCATGCACAGCCTCTACCATGTTAGCTGCTGCTTGGATTGTGTGACTGAATGACACTAGCCAATATCAACAGTCCCAGACACAACCCTAGGAACCTCCGTCTTGCAGTGTGCAGTTATGCCCGCTGGATGCTGGAAGTTTAGATGAGTTTATCAGTTTAACAAAGAAATTGATATGCACCAAGTCTATTATCCCAAGGGGAGTCTCTTACATGCTTCAAACCAAACATACTGCTTCAGATTGAATAAACAGCACATTTTTTATCTACAAAGAGAGATGTTAAGTGATATTTAGTGATAGGCAAAAAGTCAGAGTGGTTACCAAAATAAAATAAAATATAAAAATGCAGTATAAACTCTCAACCCTATTCCACTGGGCAACATTGAGATGAAGCAGTTTTTCTCACCTCACAGGATATAGCAGTCCTTAATATACAGGTTTCTACCTTAAACCTGGACCAATCTCTCTGTTGGAGTCTTGCATTCTTCTCAATGTCTTCCTTGCTTGCAGCGAAGGTGGTGGCCAGAGATGGGCTCAGTATGTGTCCGCTCTGTCTGTTTTACACCCTCTGTCCATGTGTTTGGGGAGCACACGTCCAGGCATGTCTGGGGGTGTCATAACCTTAATCCCAGATTTGGACCTTAGCGTCCAAAATATGGGGGTTAGCATGAAAACCTCCAAGCTTAGTTACCAGCTTGGACCTGGTACTTGCTGCCACCACCCAAAAAATTAGAGTGTTTTGGGGCACTCTGGTCCCCCTGAAAACCCTTCCCTGGGGACCCCAAGACCCAAATCCCTTGAGTCTCACAACAAAGGGAAATAATCCTTTTTCCCTTCCCCCCTCCAGGTGCTCCTGGAGAGATACACAGACACAAGCTCTGTGAATCCAAACAGAGTGACTCCCCCTCTCCGTTCCCAGTCCTGGAAACAAAAAGTACTTTCCTATTCCCCCAGAGGGAATGCAAAATCAGGCTAGCAAATTCAACACACACACAGATCTCCCCCCTGATTTCTTCCTCCCACCAATTCCCTGGTGAGTACAGACTCAATTTTCCTGAAATTTCCCAGTAAAGAAAACTTCAACAGGTCTTAAAAGAAAGCTTCATATAAAAAGAAAGAAAAATACATACAAATGGTCTCTCTGTATTAAGGTGATGAAATACAGGGTTAATTGCTTAAAAGAATATTGAATAAACAGCCTTATTCAAAAAGAATACAAATCAAAGCACTCCAGCACTTATATTCATGCAAATACCAAAGAAAAGAAACCATATAACTTACTATCTGATCTCTTTGTCCTTACACTTAGAAACAGAAGACTAGAAAGTAGAAACTACTCCAAAGCTCAGAGAAAGCAGGCAGGCAGAAAACAAAGACTCAGACACAAACTTCCCTCCACCCAGAGTTGAAAAAATCCGGTTTCCTGATTGGTCCTCTGGTCAGGTGCTTCAGGTGAAAGAGACATTAACCCTTAGCTATCTGTTTATGACAGGGTGGCATTGCTGAGTTTCTCCAAGCAAGGTTGAGCAAATCACTTTATGGGATGTCATGCAGGTGAGTCAGTGTACTGTAGCTCCCTTGCTGGACAATGGGTGTTGATGTGTTGTTTGACACCCTGCCTGAGTGTTTGTTACTTTCCCTGCTGTTGCCTCTGGCTGGGGGCTAATATCTGGCTGATTCCCCAACTTACAGCATATTTTAGTGGCCACCATATAACAGAATTCTCATAATTCTATATACATTTATGATACATATATGGATAGAGACATGACTTTCAGCAGATCATGATGTTTCTCTTGATACCTTACAAGGCCTGCTTTATATGTAAGATCTTGACTATCTGAAAATGAGGAATATGGGAGGATAGAATGTCACAGCACCCACAAAGCCTCAGTGCTACTCGCCTATCATTGCACATCCCCTGCCTGCCTCCACAACTCTCAGCAGTGCCCAGTTCTCTGTGCATACCCCCTACCTGTCCCCACAGCCTCCTGCACTGCCAGCCTGCCTCTGTACACTCCTCTTCCTTCCACACAACCCCTGGTGCTGGTCACCTGTCCATAGAGATCCCCCACCCCCAGAACTTCCACCCTGCCACACAGTGATACCCCTCACCCAGGACCAAAACCAGGTGCCACACACCACAGAAACAGCTCACAGGTACACCTCTTCAGTCTAGGATAAACTCATTGTCTGCCTGCTCCGGGGAAAAGGGGGAGATGAGACTGAACTGCCTTTCTGGGGGCAAAGGGAACCCTGGCTGCAGCTCAGCCTGTGCAGGGAAGGAGAGATGGACAGACCCAGCAGGAGGGGGAGAGGAGGTGGGATTAAAAGAAGCCAGTGTGAGCAACTCTTCCTCAAAAAGACACAAAGCTTTAACGTATTGCGGCCAGTTAGAAACCCAGACACCCCTTCCTGAGGCTGCTTTTCTGTGTTGGCAATTGCTGATGTTGCCACAAAACTGTAGTGGGCTTTCCCATGGAAGGAAGTATGGTCCAGGTGGAGGATGGTGTCCGAGACCATCTGCCAGACTAGGGGTAGGCTACCTAAGGCACAGGTGCCGAAGGCGGCATGGGAGGTGATTTTCAGTGGTACTCACACTGTGACACCTGGGTCCTGGCCTCCGTTCCAGGGGGCTCTGCATTTTAATTTTACTTTAAATGATGCTTCTTAAACATTTTATTTACTTTACATACAACAATAGTTTAGTTATATATTATAAACTTATAGAAAGACACCTTCTTAAAATGTTAAAATGTATGACTGGCACGCAAAACCTTAAATCAGAGTGAATAAATGAAGACTCAATACAACATTTCTGAAAGGCTGCCGACCCCTGTGCTAGAGTGTGGCCACTTTCCATTGCAGTCTCAGACACCTCCCGGACCCAAGAGGCCTCATGACACCTCTTTGCTCTGTGCATCAGGGAGGACGTTCATTCCCCATGTTGCATAGTTTCAGAACTCTGTGCCACTGTGATCTGAATACTGCATGTCCCGCAGTCCTGCCCACACCCACCGCACAGATTGTGTGTTCCTGGACCTCCCCAGGTAACATTTGCAACACAACCTCTAATGATTCTCATCCTCTCCAGAAACGGAGATGAAGGGTCTCTCTCCCTTTGCCCTCTCGTTAAAAAAAATGGCTATCCTAATTGTTTTGAAGCTTTAAATCTGTGAATTTGAGATTTAAGCAACTCTCCCGTCAGTTCTCCTTGGGTCCAAAGAAGCTCACGCATCCTTAGAGGCCACAGAGCGACTCCAGATGAAGTCACTGGAGGCTCATGGCTGATGTAAATCAGGGAATTTATTTAACTCAGTATATGTGGATTTAGGGCAAACTCCTGGCTCAATTAGGAATTTTGCCTTTGATCTCAAGGGGCTCAGTTTCACTCTGAATGTTTAATTTTCAGCTCCTGGCTGTCAAATTCATGGATTTGGGTCCTGCTGCAGAGAGCGCTATTCTGTTAGGGTGATGAGAGAGTCTCAGGGAACCCCCAATTCATGTGGCGTTCTGAGACTGAGAATGAAAGTTGGGAGCTTCAAAACAGAGGGGCCTTCATTTTGCTCTCACAGAAGCCAGTGTCAATCTAGAGTGAACCAGTGAAGGCAGAATCAGAGAGTAGAATCTGGGCAGTGTGTGGCCTATTCTTGTTGTGAACCCTCTGGTAACACAGATACCCACTGCAGAAGCTTTGGCTGCACTTCCAAAAAGGGCACTGAGGTTCCTGAATTGGAAAACTTGAGCAAACCACAGGAAAAACCATACAGTTAAAAAAAAAAGTTACTGAGAAAGATAGAAGGACACAGTAAGAGAAAACGAATTGAACTTAAATGCAAATATTTGTCTAAACTGTTTCCAATCTATTTGTAGTTCCAATTTTTCCAGGTAAATCCCTTTTTTTTTATGACAGTACTAAACAATTCAAGTCACCCTGCTGGTGAATTCCTGCCCGGTTGGTTCTTGATTTGAACCCTGGAAACCTTCCTGAGCCCTTACCACTCACTTTAATGCAGAAACAGGCAACTCACCAAAATCTCACGCAGCAGAGAGAGGAAATCTTTTTACTGCAACAGCAAGGTAGAGTCTTGAGAATCAGTGTATGAATGTCACATGTCTGACACTAGGAGTGCTGCACAGAGACCTTTATGATTCCCCTGTACAATCTCTGTGGATTTTCAAATTGGCCAGGACTCCCGTACAATTCCCTGGACTCTGTGTGAGCAGCTGGAAGAGCAGAAAATGGACCCTGGAGAACTTCAGCCTAAGAATCACCCCTCAGAGAAAAGAAATGATTTGCCGAGAACAGGGGCTTAGATTTTCAGGGCAAACTGTGTCTTGCAGACTGTTTAGTGTAGTTAATGACGATGGCTGTCTTTTCTGTGCGCAATATACTGCCATCTTCTGTGAAGCTATCAGCTCACCTTTGCAATACAGCTTAGCTGCTATTATAACAGAGATGTTAACCCCAGACATGACATAATTGTATTACTTTGTGACTCTGTGGTTTATACCATTTATTATTCTTTTATTCATTTTAATAAAGATCTTAACAATTTGGAATAGTCCTCAGAATAGGTACACTTGCCACACAACCTCAGGGTCCACTTATGACATTGAACACTCTAACAACAGGTGGTACTTGTGGTACTTTAGAGACTAACACATTTATTTGGGCATAAGCTTTCATGGGCTGAAACCCACTTCATCAGTTACATGCAGTGGAAAATACAGTAGACAGGTATATATACACAGCACATGAAAAGATGTGAGTTGCCTTACAAGTGGGGGGGTCAGTGCTAATAAGACAATTTAATTAAAGTGGAAGGTCTGTATTCCCTAACCCTGTAGCTGGAATTGGGACAAGAACCTAAATATCTTCTGGTCAGATCATTGGCAAAATGTAATAAATTACTCCATAACTGAACCGTTTTGGTAAACTTTTCTTGCTTCTGCGTTATCCCAGGGGAACTGACTGGTGAAAGGGTCTGAGTCCGTACTCCCACCCACTTTACCCAGAGGACGGCCTGACCTCATGGACATGCCTTCTACTCTCCTGTGTGGCACAGTGCTCATATTAGTTACGTTGCTGGGCCCAGGACGCCTGAGAGGCTAAATCACCGGACTCATTGTGGTCACTTAGGGCAAGGGCTAGGGTGTCCCCACTCTGCTATACTCTCTTCACATCAGATGCCTCACTAACCCACTGATCATTATATTAAGTTCAAACCAAATATAATTTTCATAGATTTATAGGTTATTCATAGATTCATAGACTCTAGGACTGGAAGGGACCTTGAGAGGTCATCGAGTCCAGTCCCCTGCCCTCATGGCAGGACCAAATACTGTCTAGACCATCCCTGATACACATTTATCTAACCTACTCTTAAATATCTCCAGAGATGGAGATTCCACAACCTCCCTAGGCAATTTATTCCAGTGTTTAACTACCCTGACAGGAACTTTTTCCTGATGTCCAACCTAAATCTCCCTTGCAGCAGTTTAAGCCCATTGCTTCTTGTTCTATTATTGGAGGCTAAAGTGAACAAGTTTTCTCCCTCCTCCTGATGACACCCTTTTAGATACCTGAAAACTGCTATCATGTCCCCTCTCAGTCTTCTCTTTTCCAACCTAAACAAACCCAATTATTTCAGCCTTCCTTCATAGGTCATGTTCTCAAGACCTTTCATCATTCTTGTTGCTCTTCTCTGGACCCTCTCCAATTTCTCCACATCTTTCTTGAAATGTGGTGCCCAGAACTGGACACAATACTCCAGTTGAGGCCTAACCAGCGCAGAGTAGAGCGGAAGAATGACTTCTCGTGTCTTGTTTACAACACACCAGTTAATGCATCCCAGAATCATGTTTTCTTTTTTTTGCAACAGTATCACACTGTTGACTCATATTTAGCTTGTGGACCACTATGACTCCTAGATCTCTTTCTGCCATAGTCCTTCCTAGACAGTCTCTTCCCATTCTGTATGTGTGAAACTGATTGTTCTTTCCTAAGTGGAGCACTTTGCATTTGTCTTTATTGAACTTCATCCTGTTTACCTCAGACAATTTCTCCAATTTGTCCAGATCATTTTGAATTTTAACCCTGTCCTCTAAAGCAGTTGCAATCCCTCCCAGTTTGGTATTGTCTGCAAACTTTATAAATGTACTTTCTATGCCAACATCTAAGTCATTGAGGAAGATATTGAACAGAGCCAGTCCCAAAACAGACCCCTGCAGAACTCCACTTGTTATACCTTTCCAGCAGCACTGGGAGCCATTAATAACGACTCTCTGAGTACTGTTATTCAGCCAGTTATGCATCCACCTTATAGTAGCCCCATCTAAATTGTATTTGCCTACTTTATTGATAAGGATATCATAGATTCATAGATTCATAAATTCTAGGGTCAGAAGGGACCAATGTGATCATCTAGTCTGATCCCCTGCACAAAGCAGACCACAGAACCCTACCCATCCAGTTCTATAACAAACCCCTAACCTATGCCTGAGTTATTGAAGTATTCAAATTGTGGTTTGAAGACCTCAAGCTGCAGAGAATCCACCAGCAAGTGACTCATGCCCCACGCTGCAAGGGAAGGTGAAAAACCACGCTGGCCTTTTTGTCCCCTGCCACAGCAGAGTTTAGAGCAGCCTGGGGGCTGGGCTGACCTCCACCCATTGGTAATGGTTTCCAACAGCACAGCACACACTGGCCACATCCCTACAGATGTGTTACCCCAGAGTGCCCCCTTGTGGCCTGACATAGTGCTGCAGGCCCTCTGAACTTCCTTCTAAGGTCCTGGGTAACCTCTGGGTGGGCTAGAGGTCACTTCATTGCCCTTCTCCAGTGTCTTAAAAAATAACTCCCATAGTAAGCAGCTGGAGACACGAAGTTCAGTCTCTCAGGATTTTCAGCAAAGATTGAACCTCCTCATGTTCAAGGCCCAAAAGGATGTAAAGAAATGAAAATTTTATGATAAAGAAACAAATAATCTAATTTTTACAGCATGACATGGCTATTTTATAATCCACAGACGTTATCTTCACAGTTAGACATAAACATAAATAAATACAACAGATTAAAATCTGAACAGTTCAGTCCCCACAGAAACACAGTGAGAAGAAACTGAGAGTTCCCAAAAGCTTAGACTGAGTTCACCTGAGTCTCAGAGAGAGGTTTTGGTCACCAAATCTAGACAGTCTGCCGAGTCTAAAACAGCATCTTTCCTCCCCTTGCCTGTAGGAAGCTCTCTCTCGCCAGGCAGGTAACAGCTTTACCAATCACTCACTTAAGTATATAGATAACCAAAACTCCAGTCACAAGAAAATACAAAGCTGAGAACGGCAAAACAGAAATGACTCTTTTCCCATTACTACATGGAAAGAAAGCTGGTAAATCATACTGGTTGGGGCAATTTAACCAAAACAGTTCAGCTCAAATCAAAATAAAGTTCAAAGAATGCAATTAAAAAGTGGAGAAACTATTTTTCCCTTGCTTTACTTAACCCTGCCCATGCTTTGCTCTTAGAGGGTTAACAAATATCACAAACCTGCTGCAAAATGCCTCAGAGTCAGGGGAAACAGCCTGCTTTTCGCTCCTTGGCTCAGCTTCTCCCAATTCACACAGAACAGGTGGCCCTTTGCAAAGCAGCTGCCCTGATTACTCACCCTGATGGAGCCTGACTCCAGCAAGGAGGAACCTATTGGAGCATATCCAAAACTACCACACCCAATTCCAGAAGTTTCTGGAAATGCAGTGATAAATCTGCCTAGCAAGAGTGACTCAGACACAATTCACTCCTACCCTGGCTAATATCTTCCAATTGAACAAGAGCTCCCTTTGTGTGGTCCCATTAATTCAGTGTTCTCCAAAACAAGAGGTTTCTTATCACCCTCCTCTTCCTCTATTTGGGACCCTCACTGCCCTACTTGCTGGGATCAGCATTACTTCAAGTTTGACACATCCCCTGCTCCTCCTTTGTCTCTGAGGCCCCTCCGCATCCCATCTCTTCACCTGAGGCCTGGCCCCCTGCTCCTCCTCTTCTCCCAAGATCCTGGCTGCCAGCAAAGACAGAACCAAGCTATTTTAAGAGCTCCCCAAGAAGGCCAGCCTGCTGTGGGGAGCCCCAGACATGACATCTTCCCTTTGTTGCATGCCATAGAGGGTAAGAATATGGGCTGGGGGCTGGTCTCATTCCCCTTATCCCCTCACTCAGGGCAGGTGGAGTATCCTGACTCCCTGAGTAACACTTACCACAGCCCAGCTCCAGCTTCAAGCCTGGCAAGGGGGCGGGGCTCAGGGGAAGTTGAGTAGCAGAGGTTGGGGCCAAAGGGGGGAGAAGAGGGTCCAGGGAAGGGCCATGGAGGTGGCAGGGAAGGGGACACAGAGTGGATGGAGCTCCTGCATGTGGCCCTCCTTTGCGTTTTGAATAGGTGGTCACTCTACACTGACTGGACTGGGCTGGGATTGGAGCAAGACGTGCCCCTGTGGGGGAGCAAAGGCCCATTTCCACCCCTTTGTATTGCTGGGGCAGCATAAACGGAGGGGCTGCAGAGGGAATCTGGGCCTGCGTCTCTTGCCAGCACTTCTATGTGTCAGACCCTCATTCACACATTCTGCCTCAGTGGGGAGTGGGCTCAGCAGGTCTGCAGTGTGCAGAGCCATCAACGGGGCTGCCTGAATGGCTTCTCCTGCGCCTCCTGCATTAATTGTGTCTCTGGCATGACTCAGTCACTAATAACTGGCTGAGGGCATAGGGAAAGGGTGGGTTACTGCGACCCTTGAATAGCCCCTATCCACAGCTTGTGCAGCACTCATGAATCACGCAGCTCCTAGAGTTCTCGGGAAGGGCAAATATTGTGACTGCAAAACAGCTCGCAGCTTTTTTCATAGCCCATGAATATTTAAACAGAGGCAGGACAGTGGCAGGCCATGTGTAATGGGAAACAACATCCACATCCCTTCTCTTTATTGACTCTATCAAGAGGAATACTGAGGTCTGAGCAGCCACTGATTCCATTCTTCATGGGCCAACATCCCCCCGGTCCCCTGGCTCTCCACAAACACAGACACTTTGTAAATGCTGCTGCCTGCCTTGGTCTCCTTCCCCCAGTGCCCTGTCCACCCTCACCAGCCCCTCTCCCACTGCTCTTGGCCTTTGACCCCATCAGAACCTATCTCTACTCTGAAAGGATCTGTAGCATATGTCGTCTAGGATGTAAGGGCCCACGATGAAACAGGTGGGTGTGGTCCATATATTTCATCTCCCTTGTCATGAGAGCTGAAGCCAGGTGATGAACTGACCCTTCACTTGACGAACACTCTGATTATCCTCCATTGTTTTTAGGTGACAGATCTGAGAAACTGCCCCACATTAAAGCATAAGCAGAGTAATTTTGGAACAAACTCCTACATTTAACAGTAATAAGTTACTAGGATCAAATGGGATTCACCCAAGAGTTCTGAAGGAACTCAAATATCAAACTGCAGAATTACTAACCGTGGTATGTAATCTATGGTTTAAATCAGCTTCTGTACCATCCAACTAGCATATACAAATTGTGATGCTGATTTTCAAAAAAGGCTCCAGAAGCAATCCTAGCAATACAGGCCAGTAAGCCCAACTAGAGTACCAGGCAAATTGGTTGAAATTATAGGAAAAAATAGAATTATCAGACACATAGATGGACACATTTTGTTGGGGAAGAATCAACACAGCTTTTCAAAGGAAAATCATGCTTCACCAATGTATTCAAATTCTTTGAGTGGGTCAACAAAAATGTGGGCAAGGGAGATCCAGTGGATATACTCTACTTGGACTTTCAGAAAGTCATTGAGAAGGTCCCTCACCAAACCCTCTTAAGCAAAATAAGCAGTCCTGGGAGAATGAGGAAGGTTCTCTCTTGGATCAGTAGCTGGTTAAAAGATAGGAAATAAAGGATAGCAATAAATGGTCAGTTCTCAGAAGGGAGAGAAGTAAATTGCAGAGTCCTCCTGGGATCTGTAGTGGGACCAGTGCTATTCAACATATACATAATTGTCTGGAAAAAGGGGTAAATTGCGATGTGGCAAAATGTGTAGACAAGACAAAATTACTTAATATATTGTAAAAGCAGCAAAGAATCCTGTGGCACCTTATAGACTAACAGACTTTTTGGTCTATAAGGTGCCACAGGATTCTTTGCTTCTTTTACAGATCCAGACTAACATGGCTACCCCTCTGATACTTAATATATTGTGACACTGGATGAGTAGTTTTCTGCTCCCTGAGTGACCAGAGCAGGGGCTGCACTAGAGTAATCAGGAACTTGCTAGAACCAATTAAGGCAGACAGGCTGATTAGAACACCTGCAGTCAATCAAGACAGGTTAATCAGGGCACCTGGGTTTAAAAAGGAGCTCACTCAAGTCAGGCCGGGGGAAGCCAGAGGAGAGGAAATACATGT
Source organism: Gopherus evgoodei (assembly GCF_007399415.2). Lineage (NCBI taxonomy): Eukaryota > Metazoa > Chordata > Testudines > Testudinidae > Gopherus > Gopherus evgoodei. Next base: position 1,475,333 of record NC_044322.1, read on the forward strand.
GAGGAGCTGGGAGCTAGAGACACAAGGAGCTGAGACTGAGAGGGTGTGCTGCTGGAGAACTAAGAAGTACAAGCATTATCAGACACCAGGAGGAAGGTCCTGTGGTGATCATAAAGAAGGTGTTTGGTGTTTGGAGGAGGCCGTGGGGAAATAGCCCAGGAAGTTGTAGCTGTCATGCAGCTGTTACAGGAGGCACTAAAGACAGCTGCAATCCACAGGGCCCTGGGTTGGAACCCGGAGTAGAGGGTGGGCCTGGGTTCCTCCCAAACCTCCCAACTCCTGATCAGACACAGGAGAAGTTGACCCAGACTGTGGGGAAGTCACTGAGGTGAGCAAATCTGCCAATAAGTGCAGGACTGTCATAACTGTCCTACTCAGATCTGAACCTTAGAGTTCAGAACATGAGAAGCTAGCATGAAACCTTCAAACTTAATTACCAGCTTGGATCTGATATCGCTGCCAACAGCCAGATAAATTCCAGTGTCTGGCTCACTCTGGTCTCCCCAAAACCTTCCCTGGGGAACCCCCAAGACTCAGATGCCCTGAGTCTCACCACAAAGGGAAATAACCCACTTCCCTTCTCCCTCTTCCCCTCCAGGTGTTCCCTCCCTGGATTCCTGGAGAGATATACAGATTCAAGCTCCATGAATCTAAACAAAGGGATTCCACCCTCTTTACCTCCTCCCAGATTTCCCCACCCTGGGTACTCTGGGAGATTCCCTGCTTCAAGTCCTTGAAACACAAGTACCGAGAGATCTAATCTCTCTCCCCACTCACCCAGAGGGTATGCAAAGTCAGTCTTAGTAAATCTAACACAAAGAGATTTTCCCCCTCCCTTCGTTTCTTAGCCTTAACCAGTGAAAAACACTCAAACAAGTCTTAAAAAGAAAGCTTTATATAAAAAGAAAGAAAAAGACATAAAATTGGTCTCTATATCAAGGTAACAATATACAGGGTCAATTGCTTAAAGGAAAAATGAATAAACAGCCTTATCCAAAAAGAATACAATTTAACACATTCCAGCAACTACACACATGTAAATACAAAAAAACAATATAAACCTATTGTCTTACTATCCTTGTACTTAAAACTTGGAAACAGAAGATTAGAAAGCCTGGAGATAGAAAGATCACTCTCAGAGCCAGAGAGGGTCACCGAACCAAAACAAAGAACTCACACCCAAAACTTCCCTCCACCCAGATTTGAAAAAGTCTTGTTTCCTGATTGGGCCTCTGGCCAGGTGTTTGGTTCCCTTTGTTAACCCTTTATAGGTAAAAGAACATTAACCCTTAGCTATCTGTTTATGACAAGGACCCACCAAGGTAGAGGAGGAACTTTGTCACAATACTTAAGTGTAAAGTAAATTAAGAGGTGTTACAAACAGATCTCACTAAACTAGGTGACTGGGAACAAAATGACAGATGAAATTCAGGGTTGATAAGTGCAAAGTCATGCACAATGGAAAACATAATCCCAACTATACATATACAATGATGGGGTCTAAATTAGCTGCTACCACTCAAGAAAGAGATATTGGCAGCATTGTGGATAGTTCTCTGAAAACATACACTCAATGTGCAGCAGCAGTCAAAAGCAACCCTAGTAAATTCATGGAGGATAGGTACACCAGTGGCTATTAGCCAAGATGGTCACAGACTCTGCATTCTCTGGATGTCTCTAAAACTCTGAATGTCAGAAGATGGGTACAGATGACATAGGATGGAGCACATGATATTGTGCTTTTCTGATAATTCCCTCTGAAGCATCCGCACTGACCAAAGTCAGAAAACAGGACATTGGGCTAGATGGACCATTGGTCTGAATCAATATGGCCATTCTTCTGTTCTTAAATTGTTTCTCTGGGTGATGGGCTTCTGCAGACAAACCTTTTCCAGTGGATCCCTTTTAAATAGAGCTGGTGTAGCCACCCTAGCAGATATCAAGAGTAGGGTGACCATATGTTCCATTTTGGCAGAGACAGTACCTTTTTTAGCGTTTCCTTGTTACTTAAATGAAAGTTGCACTGACTGAGTCTATGGCTGCACTGTGGAAATGGGAAGGTCAAAATCTCCTGCCCAGTCTAGGGCTGGGGTATTTGTTAGGGGACTTATTCCTTCACCCTCTCACTTCCCTGGTCCTTCTTGCATGAACAGAGAGCAACAATACCCGAAGTTCCAAGGCGCAAACAATTCAATGTTTATTGGGGTGAACTTCCAGCAAGCATGATTCCAGTTTCTTAGTGTCCCACTTCCCAGCCCTGACACCACAGAGCCTTGCTTGTGTCCTTGTTTCTGTTCCCATCCCTTGTTCCCATTTCCCCCTTTAGCAAAACATGATCCCAATTCCCACCCCCCTTCCTGACTGACTGCAGACTATATAGTAAAAGTTGAGTTCTCCTTAGCTATACCTTAACCAATCATTTTACTGAAATTTAACTAACCAATCCTAACATATTGTAACATGGTTATTTAACCAATTATATCCCAGCACCTTAATTGGTTTACACTCAACAAAATTA